>NC_036642.1:5545964-5598269 GCF_002806865.2 Cucurbita pepo subsp. pepo
GAACTGTTGTAGCTTCGCTAAAACCGAGGTTATCCTTGAAAAACTCGACAGTTTGATCATAGGAAGCGAGCATGCCCATGTTCAATGCCATTGCTCTCACTACGGTTGGCCCAGCACCTTTCCAGAGAGCCAAAACACCTTCGTCTCCAACGATACGATATAGTGCATGGAATGCGTTTTTGTAGTGTCGACGTTGTGCAACGGGGAGAGTGGCATCTGCCTGCATTCGGATAAGCGCTAGATCTGCTGGACTGCCAAATGATGCTCCAATGGCACCAGCTGTTAGCCCACATAAAGCTTTTTGATAAAGAGGAAGGGGCTTGCCGTCATTAGCTTCAATTGCTTTGGTTGTCAAAATCCTATGGAAGGGAATAGAAAGAACGTTCGTTATAATTCAGTGCTAAAGTAGTTCTTCGAGAAAGAAATTTAAAACAACACTCACTTGAATGATCCAAGTCGTGCAGTGGTATAGGTAGCTTGTCTAAGGAGCCCAGCAGAGAGACCCTGTTTGATATTAGGCACTTTCATTTGAGAATTTTTATGGTGTTTTTTTGTGAATAACATAAATAAACATGCAAATAACACATAAAAGTAAGAAGAACTTTGCCCGATGTATTAGCACGATAACAAGCTGAAATGATCGGACCTCATTTTTTCTCTTACAAGTCGATAGCAGCCCAAGCCCACCACTAGAAGATATTGTCCTCTTTGGGCTTTCCCTTCAAAATTTTTAAAATGAAGTATGTTAGAGAGAGGTTTCCACACCCTTGTAAAAAATGCCTTGTTCTCCTCTCCAACCGACGTGGGATCTTACAATCTACCCCCTTCGGGGCCGTCCTTACTGGCACATCGCCTTGTGTCCACCCCGCTTCAGGGCTCAACTTTCTTGCTGGCACATCGTTTGGTATGGCTCTAATACCATTTGTAACGGTCCAAGCCCACTGCTATAAGATATTGCCTCCTTAGGGGAAGATGTGGGATCTCACAATTCACCCCTTTCGAGGCCCAGCATGCACACCGCCTTGTGTCCACCCTCCCTTTGGGGCTCACCCTCCTTGTTGGCACATCGATTGGTGTCTTGATACCATTTGTAACGGCTCAAGCCCACCGCTAGCAGATAATGTCCTCTTTGGACTTTCCCCTTCAGGCTTCCCCTCAAGGTTTATAAAACTGTCTACAAGGGAGAGGTTTCCACACCCTTATAAAGAATGCTTTGTTCTCCTCCCCAACCGACCCCAGCGAACGTGGGATTTCAAAAAAGCAAATCACACACAAAACATACATACAAGCAAGTGACACAAGGAATCAACTGATCTAGAAATTGCCCAAGTCCCAAGCATCATGGCCAACATCAAACATTTCTAAAGAGAAAATGAGACTGAAATGTAGGATGATGGAAAGAAACAAACTAGTCAACTAATACAGGCACAGATCAAGTATATAAGCCAATTTCCAAACCAGCATATCCATATTCCAGGCTTCTCAAAGGATCTCAAAAGAACAAGATCTCATAACCAACACAGCAAGAAAGTTAACACCAAGCCAGTATTTTACAATGTACCACACACCAAGATCAACAGTGCAATTCAAATAATCACAGACTTCAATTAAAATCTTTAAAACCCACCTTGTAAAAAGCACCAACTCCCTCCGTCTTAAGCATGTTCTTGGTTATCTCGCTCGCTGAGCCCTGACCCAACTGAATTCTCACCTGAACCAAATCAAAAACACATTATTATAAACAACAAAAGTTCTGTAAATCTAGTACAAAAACAGCCAGAAAACAGATAAAAAAAATTTTAAAAAAAAAAGACCCCCACAACCCTTAGAGATCTAAATTCCATTAACGAACTAATTGTAAGATCAAAATCTCAGCAAACAACATGAATTACAACGAACAAGTAACAAAATCCTGTTGAATCACAAAAACACAACCGGTAAATCCGAAGATTTGTTGTACCTTGATCATATCGATGGGTTGAATGACGCAAGTGGCGAGCATACCAGAGGCCCCTCCATTGACAAAGGGCTTGACAGTGGGCCAAACGCCGGATTTAGGCTTTTTATCGTCACCCATTTGCAGAATTGAAAAGTTAAGAGTGAAAGATCAAATGGGGGAGCGAAGAAGAAATCGAAAAGGCTTTCTGGGTTTGCAAAACTGCGCTGATTTTATAGTTCTTTGTTTCTACACCTCTCTCTCCCACACCCTTCAGTGGCCAGCTATTAATTTAATTTCAGCTTTTGATGTTGATTTTGAATGGCGGACCTCGTATTCCTCGTCGATCAATGAAAATGGGTAATTCCCATTTGCAATGCTCCAATTTTTGCTGCCCTTTTCCCCCAAAAATTGGCCCCTCTTACAGATGTGGCACCTAAAAATAACCCTAATTCCTTTCGTCTCATCGCAATTAGGGCACGTTAGAAAATCGGATTTTAAACTCTTTACTTCCTACTATTTATTTATTTTTTTTCTTTTCCCTGCCTTTCTACTNTTTCGTGTTTTTATTTTAATTTTTTAATTTATTCTATAATACATTTTATCTATTAAAAAAAATTAAAATACTTTTAAATTTTTTAAAAGTTTATGATATTTTTATTAATTTAGTATTTTTAATAAATTTAAAAAGTAATTTATATTATTTATTTGTATTTCTTATTTTTATTTTTATTAAAATGCTTTTTACATCAATTTTTAGATTCCTCTCTCTAAATCATTAATATTTCATATTTTATGTCAATATACGCGGCATAAATAATATTATTATGCACGGTTTATTACATATAATCCATTTTTTTCTGATTTAGTTCGAGAAAAAAATCAACTTATTTTAATGCTAGAAATTATCTCTCAAATGATATTATACATGTTTATAAAGTAGTCTATCGGGTCGAGTCGGGTGGGGTGGGAAAATGTTAAGAATGAGAAATAGAATTGGAATCAAGAGCGTGTTCTCATTCATATTCATGCTTTAAATAGTATACAAGCCACGGACTAATATCTACAAATAAGGAAATATAAATTAATTAAATATTGAGAATAAAATAAAATATACTATAAATTAAATCATAAATGAAAGAATATTAAAATATAATATCGAAGATATATTCCATAACTAAATATATTCTCCAAATATTATATCTCAATAGAAAGCGTTCTCCGTCCCTATTCCTGTCACCTATTTCATTATCCATTTCTCTGTAAATTTTTTCATTTATTTTTGTGGAAATTGAAACATCCCGTGGAAAATTCATAGAAATTGTCGGTTTAGCAGCTCGAAGCTTGTTTTCTAGAGGTACTATATGACGGAGGGAGATCTACTGATAAGGCTGTTGAGCCCCTTAGTGACATTTCTTTTCTGTGCCAAAACTATATGTCTCGGTTTAAGACCACAAGACACAATTCCGGTGAAATAAACTTATTTTTAAACATCAAATTGTCATTTTGTCTCGATATATATAAGTTAAAATAATAAAAAAAAAATCAGAAATATAATTGAATTAAAAAAAAATCTATAACACAAAAATACCTTAAATTTTTTAATAGTATTTACGTTGGACTTTTTTTAAAGTTTAAAAGACTTCTTAATAATATATTTAAAAATGCTAATAAAAATTTAAAAGTACCCTTTTGTTGGATGATGGAAGTCCCACATCTGCTAATTTAGGGAATGATCATGGGTTTATAACTGAAGAATACTCATGGAACGACCCCTGCGCAAGGATGAATAGGATAGTGGTATTTATTTTCTTAGACTTAGGATAGAATAGGATGTTTTAAACTTGAACGCTTATTTATTTTATTTCGAGTCTTTTGTTGTATCGTTTTAGAAACATGTAAGTCCATGGCTGTGTTTTAAGTTAAAGGTTATGTTTTATGAAATTTAAATGTATTTAGTCTTTTGTTGTGTCGTTTTAGAAACATGTAAGTCCATGGCTGTGTTTTAAGTTAAAGGTTATGTTTTATGAAATTAGGCTGTGTTTTAAGTTAAAGGTTATGTTTTATGAAATTTAAATGTATTTCGAGTCTTTTGTTGTGTCGTTTTAGAAACATGTAAGTCCATGGCTGTGTTTTAAGTTAAAGGTTATGTTTTATGAAATTAAAATGTATTTCGAGTCTTTTGTTGTGTCGTTTTAGAAACATGTAAGTCCATGGCTGTGTTTTAAGTTAAAGGTTATGTTTTATGAAATTTAAATGTATTTCGAGTCTTTTGTTGTGTCGTTTTAGAAACATGTAAGTCCATGGCTGTGTTTTAAGTTAAAGGTTATGTTTTATGAAATTAAAATGTATTTCGAGTCTTTTGTTGTGTCGTTTTAGAAACATGTAAGTCCATGGCTGTGTTTTAAGTTAAAGGTTATGTTTTATGAAATTTAAATGTATTTCGAGTCTTTTGTTGTGTCGTTTTAGAAACATGTAAGTCCATGGCTGTGTTTTAAGTTAAAGGTTATGTTTTATGAAATTTAAATGAATTTTGAGTCTTTTGTTGTGTCGTTTTAGAAACATGTAAGTCCATGGCTGTGTTTTAAGTTAAAGGTTATGTTTTATGAAATTTAAATGTATTTCGAGTCTTTTGTTGTGTCGTTTTAGAAACATGTAAGTCCATGGCTGTGTTTTAAGTTAAAGGTTATGTTTTATGAAATTTAAATGAATTTTGCCGCATTTAATGTTTATGGTACGTATACAGTAGCAACCTTAAATTAAGTAAAAAAATTTGAGTCGTTACAGTTGGTATATATTTGTAAAAATTTTCATTTATTCTCGTGATGCGAAAATTTCTTATATCAAAACTCTCCCCCACTTCTTCATTTCTAATGTGGATGGAGATTCTCCATTCAAGGCGTGTCCCGAAACTCTCTCCACCAATTTAAAACATAAACGACAATTGGTCGTTGTGGGTCTCGGTCTCGACTCCTTGAGTTAAATGAACATCTCTATTAGTAACTTGAAATTAGGAGTAAAAAAAAAAAAACTAAATTTAATATACAATCAAAGTTATGTATTTGATGAACTGAATCAGTTGTATAAACAGCTTTACAAATCAACCGAAAACATAAATATCAACTAATAAATAGTAATAACTAATAAATCAAACACGACTTTTCACAATGGTACAATAGACAATAGTTTAGGGCATGATTCTGATACCATGTTAGATGAACACGACTTCCACAATGGTATGATATTGTCCACTTTGAGTGTAAGTTCTCATGGCTTTACTTTAGGGATTACATGATTATAGAATTAAAAAAATAATTATAGAATTAAAAAAATAAATATAAGTATACACAATTGTAGAGTAAACAAATATATACATTTATATTAAAATTAATAAATTCGAGTTAATTTGGTCCCCCAATTTAGTTTGAGAATATGAACGAACAGTATAAAGTTTTCATTTATTTGAATATAATCTGACCTATAAAAAATTTATAGCCCGACTTAACTTATACGAGTTAAATTAGGTTGAGTTGATCGAGTTTCGTTGGTCACCGAATTTTTTAACCACTATTATTAGGGATGATTCACTAATGCATTGTATGCCCTTTCTATGTACGGGCTTAAATTTGTTCACATAAGCATATACAAAATTTTCATCTACGAGTTAAACGAAAAAAAAATTCAATAACAGTAGTTTTGAAACAAACTTTAAATATTAAGGGTTAAAATAAATCTTTTAGAAGTCAGAGTAAATTTCTACCTATCAAATTGATATGAACCACGACCAAGAAAGTTTCATACCTCTAGGTCCAATTAGAAGGACGAGAGCCAAGAAGCTACAACAAACTTTGTATACTTATATTCAAGCTATGGTGAGCTCATCAAAGGAAATTCTAGAAGTCGTTGGAGACCTCCCTTATATGTTGTGAAAAGTTGAGCTTCAAGAAAGAGATGCAGCACCTCTCATTCAATTTCAATGCACTATTTAATTATAATTTAAATATTTGTTTGTGATATTTAAGTTAATTTGTAATATAGAAGTTAAGGTTATACTGTAACCACATAATTTACCATATTTCATCGTTAACGAACCATTTTAATATGGAGGTCATAGGTATTTCTCATTTACTAGCCAATTTAATTTGGAAGTTAGGTGTCACATAGGTTAAGGTTGTAAAGGCGGTATAAACCCTTTTCTTTTATCAAAGACATAACGTTTTGGATTAAAAAAGAATAGAATATCTTATGGAGGGATTCGAATCACGAGTTTAGAAACAAGTTTTTTTTACTTTTATCTTGCTCATCAAGGTAACCCGTTCCATACTTTCCCTTGTATTTATTTCATATCGCAAATGCTCGTATCTAACCCAAATGATTCTACATGCAACCTAAACTACATAGAATTGCAAAAAACTTAGCCATTGGCTAAAGGAAGTATAGATGCTTCTTTTACTGTATTTTCCAAGTCCCCTTACAAATACAATATACATGGCTTTATATAGTCTCAAAATGGAACTAGCATTCCAGAGTGGTAACATTCATACTTAATGACCATAATTAACCATTGATGTAATTGTAACCTAAATTAAATAAAAAGTTATAAAATACATTAATGAAATACAATAACTCTGAATTACTCTAAATTATAATCCACCCATGAATTGAAATATCTTTTTGATAGTTACAACAATATTTTACCTCGACCCATAAAATTTTTACCTCGTCTAAAATTATTTTGGTCTATTTACTCTCGACGTTGAGACGTTGATTCATTTTGACCCCGTAATTTTGGTATAATTTGATTTGGGTAGCATGTGGAACAATTTTTGTCCTAGATGCAAAATTTTAAAAAAACAAGGGATAAAAAGGAAAATTAAGGGGAAATATAGGGACCAATAAAGCAAAAGCTAAAAAATTACAGGGACCAAACTGTGAATTAAAAAATTACAGGGACCAAACTGTCAATTAAAGAAAATTTCCACTTACTAGGTTTCTCTCCCTGATTTCACCATTTTCATGGCTTCTTCTTGAAAGACATTCGTCCACCAAGGTATCTCTCTCTTTCATTCTCTTCATTTCGTCTTTGATTTTTCAATTTTCCGGTTGAATTCAAGGTCTGGTACCACCTTCGGAACGGCTGCGATCGGCGATAACAATAGGCGGCGGGGGCGAAATGAAACAGCCGCTAGTGGCTGCCGCATCGCACTGTTCGTCCTTTTTCTTCTTTTTTGCTGTTAATCCTCACATTGTATTTGTAATCTGCGTTAGAATCAACTCAGGGACATGACTCGAGTGCGGAATTGAATTGCCAATAAATTTTTGTTTATTACTTTTACATTTTGGGGTTGCTTCTTTTGTTCTTAATTGTTTAGGAGCTGATCGAATTTTTTGGTTTTCAGTCAATAGGGAAGTGTAAAATGTTCAATAAGTTATCGAAGCGTGGCTTTTGCACGGCAATATCATCACGGCCTTGGCTTTTTGTGGGCTTGGGCAATCCTGGAGAGAAGTTCAGAGGAACCAGGCACAATGTAATTACTGCATTTTGATTTTGAAATGAGAGATATTAGTTCGTTCATTCTTATTTTGGTACAGTACAGGTAGGGTTTGAGATGATTGATGTGTTTGCTGAGTCTGTTGGAATTCCAATGAACAGGATTCACTGCAAAGCTGTGTTTGGTGAAGGCATGTTCACTTTTTTATTTACAGGACTTGTTGTTTTTCTTTTGATTGCATGAAGTTGAAGGATGTTTGTGTATTGATATGTCAGGTTTTGTTGGGGACATCCCTGTTTTTCTGGCAAAGCCTCAAACTTACATGAACTTGAGTGGTGAATCTGTATGTGATCGAGAAACTCCTTTTGGCTTCTGTCTTGTTATAATTTAGGTTCCATTTAGTCGTCGTTTTTTTATTGCTCGAGTTCACGAATTCATTCGAGTGAATTCATCTTTCAACACGATGACTTCGAGGGAAAAAAAATCTTGGTATTCGATTTAAGATCTACTATGAGCAGTTCTTGTGATGGTTATTGTAGCTAGTTCTTTACTGAGATTGGTTTGATGCCATAAGTATTGTGTTTTGTCGTCATATTGCAGGCAGGACCGCTCGCAGCATATTACAAGCTACCTCTAAACCGTGTGCTCGTGGTAAATCCTTATGTGAATTTGAATCATTTTTTTAATTGCATAGTTCTTAAATGATCAAAGGCATGGTATTATTTCAAGTATTTAACCTCTGCAGTTCCATGATGACATGAACTTGCCATGTGGGGTGCTTCGGCTTCGACATAATGGAGGGAACGACTCCCACAACGGGTATCATTGATCTCTCTTTTTTTTTTTTTTTTTTTTTTTTTTTTTTTTTTTTTTTTTTTTTTTTTTTTTTTTTTTTTTTTTTTTTTTTTTTATCTAACCCAAATGATTCTACATGCAACCTAAACTACATAGAATTGCAAAAAACTTAGCCATTGGCTAAAGGAAGTATAGATGCTTCTTTTACTGTATTTTCCAAGTCCCCTTACAAATACAATATACATGGCTTTATATAGTCTCAAAATGGAACTAGCATTCCAGAGTGGTAACATTCATACTTAATGACCATAATTAACCATTGATGTAATTGTAACCTAAATTAAATAAAAAGTTATAAAATACATTAATGAAATACAATAACTCTGAATTACTCTAAATTATAATCCACCCATGAATTGAAATATCTTTTTGATAGTTACAACAATATTTTACCTCGACCCATAAAATTTTTACCTCGTCTAAAATTATTTTGGTCTATTTACTCTCGACGTTGAGACGTTGATTCATTTTGACCCCGTAATTTTGGTATAATTTGATTTGGGTAGCATGTGGAACAATTTTTGTCCTAGATGCAAAATTTTAAAAAAACAAGGGATAAAAAGGAAAATTAAGGGGAAATATAGGGACCAATAAAGCAAAAGCTAAAAAATTACAGGGACCAAACTGTGAATTAAAAAATTACAGGGACCAAACTGTCAATTAAAGAAAATTTCCACTTACTAGGTTTCTCTCCCTGATTTCACCATTTTCATGGCTTCTTCTTGAAAGACATTCGTCCACCAAGGTATCTCTCTCTTTCATTCTCTTCATTTCGTCTTTGATTTTTCAATTTTCCGGTTGAATTCAAGGTCTGGTACCACCTTCGGAACGGCTGCGATCGGCGATAACAATAGGCGGCGGGGGCGAAATGAAACAGCCGCTAGTGGCTGCCGCATCGCACTGTTCGTCCTTTTTCTTCTTTTTTGCTGTTAATCCTCACATTGTATTTGTAATCTGCGTTAGAATCAACTCAGGGACATGACTCGAGTGCGGAATTGAATTGCCAATAAATTTTTGTTTATTACTTTTACATTTTGGGGTTGCTTCTTTTGTTCTTAATTGTTTAGGAGCTGATCGAATTTTTTGGTTTTCAGTCAATAGGGAAGTGTAAAATGTTCAATAAGTTATCGAAGCGTGGCTTTTGCACGGCAATATCATCACGGCCTTGGCTTTTTGTGGGCTTGGGCAATCCTGGAGAGAAGTTCAGAGGAACCAGGCACAATGTAATTACTGCATTTTGATTTTGAAATGAGAGATATTAGTTCGTTCATTCTTATTTTGGTACAGTACAGGTAGGGTTTGAGATGATTGATGTGTTTGCTGAGTCTGTTGGAATTCCAATGAACAGGATTCACTGCAAAGCTGTGTTTGGTGAAGGCATGTTCACTTTTTTATTTACAGGACTTGTTGTTTTTCTTTTGATTGCATGAAGTTGAAGGATGTTTGTGTATTGATATGTCAGGTTTTGTTGGGGACATCCCTGTTTTTCTGGCAAAGCCTCAAACTTACATGAACTTGAGTGGTGAATCTGTATGTGATCGAGAAACTCCTTTTGGCTTCTGTCTTGTTATAATTTAGGTTCCATTTAGTCGTCGTTTTTTTATTGCTCGAGTTCACGAATTCATTCGAGTGAATTCATCTTTCAACACGATGACTTCGAGGGAAAAAAAATCTTGGTATTCGATTTAAGATCTACTATGAGCAGTTCTTGTGATGGTTATTGTAGCTAGTTCTTTACTGAGATTGGTTTGATGCCATAAGTATTGTGTTTTGTCGTCATATTGCAGGCAGGACCGCTCGCAGCATATTACAAGCTACCTCTAAACCGTGTGCTCGTGGTAAATCCTTATGTGAATTTGAATCATTTTTTTAATTGCATAGTTCTTAAATGATCAAAGGCATGGTATTATTTCAAGTATTTAACCTCTGCAGTTCCATGATGACATGAACTTGCCATGTGGGGTGCTTCGGCTTCGACATAATGGAGGGAACGACTCCCACAACGGGTATCATTGATCTCTCTTTTTTTTTTTTTTTTTTTTTTTTTTTTTNGTAGCCTATTTCCACTCTATAGCCACAAGCTAGGTTGCCTCGTGTTTTCACACCTCCTCTGTGACATTGACTTACATTTGACTGAATTCGATTGGTTGTTTTCATTTGAAAAGAGAAAGTGTGAGATCCCACATCGATTGGAGAGGGCAACGAAGCATTCCTTATAAAGGTGTGAAAACCTCTCCATGACAGATGCGTTTTAAAAAGGGAAAGCTGAAAGAGAACAGTATTTGCTAGTGGTGGGCTTGGGCTGTTACAAATGGTATCAAAGCTAGACACCGAGCGGTGTGCCAACAAGGACACTGGCCCCCAAGGGGAGTGGATTGTGAAATTCCACATCGGTTCGAGAGGGGAATGAAATATTCCTTATTAGGGTGTGGAAACCTCTCCTTAACAAACGCGTTTTAAAAACCTTGAGGGGAAGCCCAGAAAGGAAAGCCGAAAAAGGACAATATCTGCTAGTAGGGAGCTTAAACTGTTACAAAAAAGAGTCCCAATAAGAGTATGTAAGATGGTTTACTATATCAACATTTGATTTAGCGTCCAGCATGCTAGAGAGATGATGATAACTACATCCTATTTGGATTGCTTTTTTATGTTTGGTCATGTTAGTTAATCGTTCCATTATCCATACGCGCTTGATGAATCGAACAAAGCATTTGTGGGGTCAAAGGTACCATACATAAAGTCCTAATACAACTTTCAGAATGTTAGCTGCTGCCATGAAGTTTTATCAACGTGATTCCTCTAAACATCATGTTTAGCTTCAAGCTTAGCTTGAATTCTTTTTTTGTAACGACATACTACTAATCGTTCATGCTTATTCTTTCTTTAGTAAAACCTTCACGACTTCTCGTCCATTCTATCGCCTTTTCTGGTACATCTTGAAATGGATTTTTATTTTAGGCTGAAGAGTGTCATTTATCACTTTCGAGGGAACCGAGAGTTTGCTAGGTTCAGAATTGGTAAGTATTGTTGCCTATGCTATTTTGTGGTCTTTTATGTGTTTCTCCTCCGTTCTTAGAACGTTTTCTTTATAGGCATTGGAAGGCCACCTGGTCAAATGGATCCCAAAGCGTTCTTGCTTCAAAAGTTCAATAACACAGCTCAAGAACGAGTGAGTCTTTTGCTGATTATACTACACGAAACTTATGGTTGAAACCTTTCTATCTTTCCTTGAGCCCCCATGAAATTTCATTTGCAAATTACTGCTTACCTTATATTCACTCTCCATTCTTTTGCTTGAAAAATATATTTTGGACCCTCTTGAATCCCACTTTTAATATTTGGCAAGTATAGTTTGTGTCTTACAAACCTCGATTACATTATGATTATTACCCATCTCGGCATAACGCTTCCCTTATTTTTTGTTTAAAAAGATTGATACTGCATTGCAAGAGGGGGTCGGTGCATTGAAGCTCCTATTGTCTCACGGTTTATCCGAGACTGCGAGACGTTTCAACCACGAACAGAAATACAAGCATATAAGGCTACAGACCATGCCAACATGATGAGCCTACTATGCGTATTTCCATTGCTAATGAAACATACAAATTCTACCAAGTACTCAAAGGGAAGGGGAGCACAGAGGCAGAGTGGATGGGCTCCTGAAGGTACAATGACTTTGTGTTCTAAGATATTGGGCCAGAAATGGAGAATTTAGAGGACGTTTTGAGATATCCTGTCTCTATATGTAATTATTTTATGCTTACAACTGATAAACTTTATAAGCTTAGGTACTTGAAAAATTGCCTCATGATTAATTTATATTTATAGAAGTGGAGCCGATTGTTTATGTATTTTTTTTTCTTGTTCGAGTTCATAAGCTCTCTTAAAGAGAATCAATTTAGACGTCTTTGGTCAATTTACATTAATCGTTACTTTTAGAAGAGTCTTATAGTCAAGCGAAAGCTATTTATTAACAATTTTAAAACAAAATTCTATTTAAGTAACCCATGCCATACTCCTCGAGCCAATGTTCGAGTACCAGGTACTATGTCGCTGAAGTAACCCATGCCATACTCCCAGGAAAAACTCATACTCCCAGGAAAAACTTGCACGACCTTGTACTCCCAGGAAAAACTTGCACGACCTTGTACTCCCAGGAAAAACTCATACTCCCAGGAAAAACTCATACTCCCAGGAAAAACTTGCACGACCTTGTACTCCCAGGAAAAACTCATACTCCCAGGAAAAACTTGCACGACCTTCAACAAAAGGGTACTTGTACTCAAAACCGACAGAGCTAGGTAAGTAGAGAATACCTAAGGGCGTAAGACAACTCTCTAGGATACCACCTCAACTTCTAAGGGTACCAATTGAACAATTTAAAAAACCATTTAACAATTTGAAGATGAGACGGAAGGAAAAAATTTCATCGAAAAACCTATATTTGTGCGAAAAATCGACATATCCAACTCCGATCTAATAAGCATGGTATGTCATTATTGCATAAAACCTTGTCAACAAAAAGAATACATAACAATATAAAATTAAAATCCTCGAAACTTTTTAAAATTCGGAGGCTAAAACGTTACATCTAGACCAATGATTGTTTTTCATTTGAGTTCAAACATGTAGAGATTCGAACCTTCGAGTTCTTGCCGATCTCGGAACCTAAAATCAATTTCTGGTGAGAAGTCCCAAATATGTTTGGTAGCTAGTCAAATTCTATGACAGTGTTGATGTTTGAGTACTAACCAAAAACAAGAAAAGGATAACAACAATTAATTCCATTACAACCACCATCATTCTCATAATTCAAACCCAAGTTTCCAAGCCATCATAAACCACATTCACCCCTCAATGGAACTTCCAAATCTGATGAAATTCGACACAAAATTGAATAGTCAACGACTTGTTGAACGTAAAATCATAAGTTCAAGGATCTATCAGATATCAACTGAGAATTTCATCAAAATTGAAAAGTAACGACTTGATGAACGTAAAATCATAAGTGTAAGGATCTATCGGATATAAAATTGAGAGAGTTAAAGGATCTATCGGATATAAAACTGAGAGAGTTAAAGGATCTATCGGCAAACCAAACTAATGATATCTTAGCTAGTGGCTACATCAATCATTCAAGTCCCTAGTTCAGTAGCTTTTGAGACTTATATTCGAAAACCAGACTAGACTGGAAGGTAGAGCAGAATGAGGAAGCATCAAAAAACATGAAAATGGAGATTGGAATGGATGACTTGTTTGTATGTTACAAAGATACAAGAGAAATGAATAAAAATCATGCATCCATATTACGTTGAAATAAGGAGCAAGCATATAACTTGAACTAAGAACGATCTCAAATGATGTATCATCATGGAATCAAATCAAAATGTAACAAAAGAGGACATGATTCACCTATGAGTAATGCAGTCCTCGCCACGATCAGCATGTATTGATTCCGTCCTTGCAGTCTTTGGTCAAATTAAAGAACGTTTCAACACGGGTCTTCCCCCGATAGAACACTTCGGTATCCACGGCAACTCTCATGTACCCATCAAACTCGACTGGTCTACCGTTGTTTAAAAGTGTCGTTTCGTTGTACCATTCACTTGTATTTCCCCATAATTCCTTGTAATCGTCGAGCAAATGGACTTTGAAGTGAGATCGCAACTTGTCGAAGTAGTTATAGAATGGTTCATTAGTGGCTATATACAGATTTCTCCAAGGCTGGATCATCCCTTTCAACTTTTCAAGGATAGCATCTGGTGATGTATCCGAATCCAAATGAGGCCAAAGCTCTTTGTTTTGTGCTTTCTCTCCACGAACGACATGAACTGCATCGAAATCCCAGTCCATACGTCCACTGATTTCTGTCACAATGTTCATCAATCTTTTCGATTTCCATACGGCATGCCATGGTCGTTGAATGTACTTCGCAGCTTGTCCCTCGCATACTCTGTACCAGTAATTCTCGGGTTCAGGAGCGTCGAATTGCCTCCATATGATAGCATTTTTATCTTTCTTTAGCTGCATTGGTGTCACTCTATGGCTCACAACCTTTCTAACAGGTATCTTCCTCTTGTGGCCTCTATCCCATTTCTTCCAATCTCTCACAAATTCACCCTCCTCGACGATAGATGCAACCTCTTTAAGATGCTCGAAATCGAAGTAGAAACGAAAATCTTTCCCCTCTTCATCTTTGTTGCTCGGATTATAACTACCCGCCAGACACACACTCAAATCCATCACAAACGTCCTGTTCAAATACATTGCCTCTCCCAAACCACACAAGAAACTCCATAAATATTGGTTCATTCCTTTACAATAGTCTCCACCACGTGAATAGTATAAGTACTTCCCCTTCCTAAAATTTGTCTCCGATCCCAACGTCGGGATCGTGTCATTGATCTCCTCATCCCGTACTGGTGGAGCAATTCTACCACTTCCACCACCCCTAGTACGATAGTTATTCGCACTTCTCGGTCGTCGAGCGTTTATACCCGAATGCCAACCACCAGCATGAACTACCTTATAGTGACAATCCTCCCCAATATCAAATTTAAACCTCCGGAAATCCCTGTACTTCCTCCATGATTTCTCTTTCTTGTTCCTAAATCTCCACGAAACATCACATTCAAATTCCTTAGATCCATTAACTGGAGTTTGATACTCAAGGAACGCAATAGACTTAAACGCCTTCAAATTAAACCTTTCGACAGCAATCAAAATACGCGGGTCGGAACAATTTACAGCCCGGAATTCATCACAATTCAATTTAGGGGTAGAATTAGCAATTACCTCCTCAGATTTCTCAATCACCGCTTCAGTGATCTGATCCCCAAGAGCAGGCGGCAGTGTAGGGGGAAGAACAGACACCAAATCCTCCCCAGTTTTGACGACAGATTCATCGTTCTTAAAAGTGGCATTCTCCGAGGCAGTGAAGAATTTGGTAAGAGCAGGAGTAGATTCAAGCCATGGATCCGGGGGCTTGTAAGTGATGGCAATGACGGTGATAATAAGAACTGAAAACACAAAAACAGAGAAACAGAGATTACTTATCACCTTAATCAGATGCTGCCCGATGGGCTCCGTGCTCGGATTTGGATCTTTCATGGGGTTTTCTCAAAACCCCAAATCCGGATTCGAAGCAGATCTTCAAATCGAATCAACAATCCGTCCAGAAATCAGGAGAAACTTAGGGAAATGAAGGGATTAACAGAGAGAGAACGAAAAGAGGGGGGAAATTTTGGAGAGATCTGGAAGTGCGTCTGGCGCTGTGGAGTTCGCTGAACTCCTTTCTTCAATGTTCTTGGATTTGGATCATTTTATTCATTAAAAAAAAAGTTTTATTTATTTATTTTATTTTATACAAATAAAAATTTCCATCTTTTGAGTCTTTATCATTAATTAAATCAAGTAATGATGTGGCAGTCCAGTAGTGATAACGTGGCAAATATTATCAATTTTTTTAATTATTATTTTGGTTATTTGAGTGGTGACATGGATAATTTATTGCAATATATGAACGAAACTTGAGTATTATTGGGAGTGAGTCCCACCTTGGTTAATTTAGTGGAAGAATATCTCATGGGTTTATAAGCGAGAATACTATCTCCATTGTTACGAGACATTTTGGGAAAGCCCAAAGCAAAGTCACGAGAGCTTATGCTCAAAGTGGACAATATGATACGATTGTGGAGAGGAGTGATACCTACCAAAATCGTCTATCTATAACTCATAGATTATCTCATTCTTAAATTTTAAGGACATTAACGGTAAAAAAAACAAATAAATAAACTTTCTATACACAACAAGAGACTAATGAATTCATCCATATACTAACGACCAATATACTTTAAATTTTTTAAAAAAGTTTATGGGTATTTTTGAAGCTTATAACAAAATTTAGTATTATTGAGACGGTGAATCAACATTTCGGTTGAGCTAAACCTAGGAATGACCAATTAGGATGCAATTAGGAGTTGGAGTACCATGTTGATCTTGAAATTGTAAGTCAACTTACTGTTGAAGCGCCTACGGTCTAGGTTGGATGAAATTGTGACCCTATTAATGCATTATTACTTATGTTTATGATATCTGAATGAACTATGTGGTGCATGTACTTTCTTTTTTCTTTTACATTTGATTATTGATTATATGTTTATACCTTACAAGACACTATAATGTACCGTGTATGATAAACATAAATAAAATATCATGAATATGTTTGTACATTCGGTAAGGAATTTATGTCACGATAAGTATAGAAGTGTTGTGTGCATTATCTGATTGATTCATGATTTTTAATGCGGGACTTTATGCATGGTGTATATCATATGATCATGTATTACTTCTCTAATATGTTATGTATGGACACGTACGCTATGATATTTTTCTTGTTCTTTCCTTTTTGTTGATTTTTCGACAGTGTGACTAATATGAACCAAGACATCAATCATGCAATATAAACTTAGAGGAGGAGGTAAAGAAAATATCGTTCAAGTGATCACACATAAGGTTAAAGGGTTTTACTTTTGAGGATATATAGAGTCATGTAATTGAATATGTAATTGAATATACAAGGAGACTTGGAAAATGTATTAAAAAGAATATTTTTGCTTTACTTTGTTGCCTAAGTTTCTTGGCAATTCTATTTAGTTTAGATTGTATTTAAGCTTGACATGATCGACTTTGCTGGTAAACTAATTCAAATCTCAAACAAGTGTTATTGCCTTGAGATATTCGATCAACAACGTAATCTGGATCTTACTTCTCTTATAGTGATTCCTTATCATTTGATATCACAGCTTTCCTTTGGCTTTATTCTTTATCAGTGACCATTCACTAGCCCATAATCTAATCTAGGGGTATGTTAACGAGCTCACCTAGTGGATTTATGCATGCATGCATGAACCGTGTGTAAGAAAATACTATGCATCCAACTCTATTAAAAAAAAAAAAAAAAAAAAAAAAAAAAAAAAAAAAAAAAAAANGTTAGGTCATCCCAGTCATGATAGACATTGTATGAGCCTATGTCTCGACCCCAACAATAGGGTCACTTACTAAGTATTTTTTTTTAATACTCATCGTTTAACAATTTTTCAAATAAAGGTAGTGTGTCTGCCCAGTTGACGACATCGGCTAAAGAGGTCATAAAAACAATTATATTGCCCCAAAGTTTCAGGTTTTCTCAAATCCAAATATGATCATTTTGATATGTACAAGAACAATTATAATTGAGTTGTAGAATCAAGAAAGACATGAAAAGAGGAAGAAAAGAAAGTGTCAAACCAGGGCATGCTTGTAGTCTTGGAAGTGGAATGTTTTGTGAATGAAATGGGACAACCACTTTGAAGCAGCAAAGCAGAGTATTGCAATGGTGACAATGGCGGCCCTAGCTGCTGCACAAATTACACCCTGCTTTGTCAATGCCACAGCTCCAATTGCAGCCAAAGAGATGACCTGCAGCCCCACTTCAGCTATTCTCAGAGCCTTATATGCACCATTGCAGCTTCTGCAGTTCACCACATGACTCCAATACCTGAAAATCAATAACCAATTACGAAATCGATATTTCCAGCTAATTTTTGCTCACACACGTAAAATAAATGTAGATCTTTACGAGGCGATGACCCTATTGTGTTGGGTTACGGAGCTTAGTTATAGCTTTTATTCAATTATTATAAATAGTAAAATTATATATGGAAAATGGTCCTATAAACGTTAGAGTAAAAAGTTGGATATATATAGAAAATAGTTACGTTTCAAAACGTACTTTATGTATTTTCTGTATTCTCTCCTTTGTTCTTTGTGTTCATCTAGAAGGGTAAACCTTTAAGCCAGTTTCAAAACGTACTTTATGTATTTTCTGTATTCTCTCCTTTGTTCTTTGTGTTCATCTAGAAGGGTAAACCTTTAAGCCAATATTCTTCCTTGCATTTTCTCTCTCTTGTTCTTTGTGTTCATCTAGATCGAGTGTAAACCTTTAGCCAATATTCTTTCTTGCATCTTCTCTCTCTTGTTCTTTGTGTTCATCTAGATCGAGGGTAAACCTTCAGTCAATATTCTTTCTTGCATCTTCTCTCTCTTGTTCTTTGTGTTCATCTAGATCGAGTGTAAACCTTCCGTCAATATTCTTTCTTGCATCTTCTCTCTCTTCTCTCTCTTGTTCTTTGTGTTCCTCTACTTCTGAGTGTAAACCTTCGGCCAATATTCTTCCTTACATTTTCTCTCTCTTGTTATTTGTGTTCATCTAGATCGAGTGCAAACCTTTAGCCAATATTCTTCCTTACATTTTCTCTCTCTTGTTCTTTGTGTTCATCTAGATCGAAGGTAGACCTTTAGCCAATATTCTTCCTTGCATTTTCTCTCTTTTGTTCTTTGGGTTTATCTAGATCGAGTGTGTGCATTGTTGTGCGATCCTAACATATTGTACCAGCCTACTTCACTAATCCAATTTCTTCTCTCAAAAGAGTAGTAGGGAAGTTGAGTTGCAGAAATTAGAGGATACCTCTCAAACACCTGTTCTCTAGGAGGCAGTGGAGGGAGGGAGCCAGAATATTTGCCTCCCCAATCAACTTGACCACCTGCATACTTGTTCAACCATCTTCTAAATCCAACCACCAAGGCATCTGATTTAACAGGCACATAACAAGCTTTATGCCAATTAGAAGGGCCTATTTCCTCTAATTTGTGCTCCTAAATTCAGAACAAACATCATCAGGAACTATACTCGACAGTCGAATACGATATCCATGAACGAAATCACTTACCTCAACACGAAGAAAATACATATCTGAATCTAGAACCAAGTTCTGCCCTATATGAAATATCCATCGTGGGACAATATGGTTTATCCATTTGCTAAAGTTCCTGGGGAAGGACCATATCAATCTGCTTTTACCTGGACTGACCGGGATGCAGAAGAATACCAGGAACGATCTTCGCTGCGAGGTTTCAGTTGGCGGTTTCTGGAACAACAAACTTTTCATGAATCAAAATCCAGAAAATGCAGTTAAAGAGTCGAAGTATTGATATCATTAAATTTATCATAACCCATCGACTTAAGCTTTTGGTTTAATTATTAATTTACTATAACCTATCAACTTGAACTTTTGGATTTATGGGTGATTTAACAATTATCAACTCAAAGCAACGAAACGAAAGACATGAAATGTCGTTATGCTGTCGTCTAATATACCTTTGAAGTTGATGATACAGATTCATCGTTCTTGCTCTCCAACTCTGGATCAGAGAAGAAATAATAGACACAAGGTGCAATAAACTTGTGACGGAGCCGATCAAGTTTGCCAACATAACCATCTGCTTTCAACTTTTCAACAATCAAATCCAGTGGTCTGCCGCCTTCCCTGTCAACTTTCACTGTGAATGAACACATGATTGTTGTTAGTCAAAGCAATCCATGTGAGAGCCTTAAATGCAACAGTTGAGAAGATAGAATTGGCAAAGATATCTGTTTTTCAATGATGGTGGGGCTTGAATTATCCGGTAGTGCGCGTATGGAACATGGGCAGGGTCCATAAGATTTTCAATCAGTATCTCATACCTGAAAAAACGCCAATTTTCAATGACAAGTAATCGGATTAGGATATCACTACTAGCATAGGGCAGAAAATGACATCGTGAGGGTTCAAACTCGTAATTTGTTTATAACAGCCTAGGCCCACCCACTAATGGGTATTGTCCGCTCTGGCCCATTACGTATCGCCATCAGCCTCACGGTTTTAAAACGTGTCTGTTTGGAAAAGTTTTCCACACCCTGATAAGGAATGCTTCGTTCTCCTCTCCAATCGATGTGGGATCTCACAATCCACGCCGCCTGGGGACAGCGTGCTTGCTAGCACACTGACCAATGTCTGGCTCTGATATCATTTGTAACAGTTCAAACCCACCGCTAACAGATATGGTCCATTTTGGCCCGTTAAGTATCGTCGCCAGCCTCATGGTTTTAAAACGCATCTATTAGGGAGAGGTTTCCACACCCTTACAAGGAATTCTTCATTCCCCTCTCCAACCGATATGGGATCTTACATTATCATTTTCATACTTATAAAATCATCACTATACTAAGAAGTTCAGATGAATGAATAAGATACTCTCAACACCATTTTCCTTCCCATTCTCATCCAAAAGATTATCTAGTGACTAATCACCTCACACACAGCACCCTCCTTGTTACAATCTAGTTATCAGTCAAACTTTGGTTTAGCCTTACGAAGTTCGTTAACTCCTGCAAAACATGGTCTGAATATCCATGACAGCACAAATTCGATCCATCAATCTATGGGGACGGTTCTTTCCCAAATTTTGACACTAGAATGAGTAAACATTACCTAAAAAGGATACATAAGCCTGATTGAACAGAACCGATGTGGGATCTCACACACATAGTTTCAATTCTTTGCATTTGACATTTCAAAAAGCATCAAAATCAGAAAGAGGGTTCAAAGTGATTACCCGTAGGCCATGTCTCTATTTCCCTCTAACTTAACATAAGATGGGTCGTCCAGCTCCGGAATAAAGGGAGGTTTCTTCTCCATAATGACATCTTTGAATTTGGGATCAGAGTTTGGCCAGAACCACACTATGCCATTCTGCACTGTGCTTGGATACACAGCGACGCATGCCTTCTTGGATGAGTGAACCTGCATATAATATCAATTCATGTAAATGTTCATGATATTTGTAAATCCAGCCTGCAATCTTGTTATGTATGAAAGATAATTATTCTCTATAAAACCACTTATGGTCTAGAATTTTTAAAGAAGTAAGTCCTTGAACTTTAATTAATAACAATTTAGTCCCTAAATTTACTATTATATCATTTGATAATTGATTAGGGATCAAATTTGTTCATAAACTATTATGATTTTATAACGCATATACACACTTTAAGCATTTGTTTAAGTCTATAAAGATCAAAACAACTGTTTAATCTTTCTACTTTGTGTTTTTATATTTAAGTAAAAATTGTAAATGCCGATATTGTACTTCAAGTAGGCAACGGCATGCTAGTATTTATGGTCTTGATGAAGTAATGGCAGGTGAATTAGTCGAATTTGAAGAAGGTACTACAAGCATAGCTCTAAATTTAGAATTAAATAATGTTGGTGTTGTATTAATGGGTGATGGTTTGTTGACACAGGAGGAAAGTTCGCAGCAGGAAGAATTGCTCAGGTACTAGTAAGCAACAAATTGGATGAGAATGAATGAAGAAATACTAAGTCGTGTTAGATGAACACGACTCTCCACAATGGTATGATATTGTCCACTTTGAGCATAAGCTCTCATGGCTTTGCTTTAGACTTTCCCAAAAGGCCTCACACCAATGGAGAGAGTACTCTTTGTTTATAAACTCATGATCATTCCCTAAATTAGCCGATGTGAGACTTTCATCATCCAACGAGTCGAATCTGGAACTTTAGTTCTTTCCAAAATTTTTGATACTTCATAATGCATATAAGATTAATCTATGATCATACCAATCAAATCACTTCTCTTAAATTTCAACTTCTATTTTGGTTTTACTTTTAAAAAAAGTGATCTAAAAAAGAAAATAAAGGGATCAAAACGTCACTTTTTAAAAGTGCAACAATCCAAACGTTTCAAAGGAACAGAGATTAAAATGGAGCAAAATAAAATGGTTACCGGAGGGCCATCAGGGGGCGCTTGAGGGATGAATTTGCAGTCACCAGAGCCATTAAAGCACCATCCATGGTACACGCACTGTAGCCTCCCCCACTGATCGATCCTTCCTTCGGACAACGGCGCCAATCTATGAGGACAACTATCATCAAACACCTTCCATGCATTCTCATTCCTGTCCCACCACACCACCAAATCCAACCCTAACACCTTCTTCGCAATCGGCACTCTCTTGTCCAAATCGCACACCTGCATAACCGGATACCACTCCGCAAACCAATCGAACTTCTCCTTCTCCTCCTCCATCTCGGGCTGTTCTGTACCAACGACATCGGACGCCAAAGCCGTGCGAATCAACTCGCACTTCCTCAACACATTTCGATGCGTCAGGGTTTTGAAATTGAAAGATGATGATCTCAATCTCGACAGCGGATTCCAACGCGAGGCAACACAGTAGGAATTGCAGGCTAGGGTTCTATGGAGTGTGGTTGGGAAATGAATTAGCTGAGCAGAAGAAATTCCCGCAACCTCCATGGCTGATTCCTTCGCGCAGAACGTGGAAATGGCGAAATCAGATTCTTCTTCTTCAAGTGGAAAATTGAAATCAAGGCGTGTAGCTCTGGAAATCAATCATGGAGAAGATAGAATTTTGAAGAGAAGAAACGATGAAGAAATTTATTTTGAAGGATTTTCAGCCATTGGCCAATTGATGAACGGGATAATGTTCGTTATTATTGCTCACCGTTTTAGTTGGAGTGAAGATGCAAGTCTTATATATATATATATGTTCTTCATTGAATTTATAAAAAATTATTTAATAAATTTAATTTCGAATTTATAATAGACTAAATTAATAAAAATATCTCTACCATTTTAAGAAGTATATATATATATATAAATATTCTTCATTGAATTTATTAAAAAATATTTAAAAATTTTAATTTCGAATTTATAAACTAAATTAATAAAAATTATATATTCTTCATTGAATTTATAAAAAAATATTTAATAAATTTAATTTCGAATTTATAATAAATTAAATTAATAAAAATACCTACCGTTTAAAAAATATTATATACATTGAATTTATAAAAAAAAAAATATTTAATAAATTTAATTTCAAATTTATAATAGACTAAATTAATAAAAATACGTAACTCATAAATTTAAAATATCTATTAAAAAAAACTAATATTTATTATTTTATTTCAAAAATATTATTATTCTTTTAGGCCTATATCTAAAGCTTAAAAGTTCCTTCGGCTTGTTGTACTAGAGTGGTTCATCGTCAAAAGAACAATGGATTTTTTTTATAAGAATAGGGGTGAAATCGAAACGAAAAAATTCTAAACGAACTATAATCAAAATAGACGAGACCTATCGAATTACGATAACTTGAATCAAAGCTCGGATTACATCACGAATTGTGTTCAAGGGAGAAAAGAAAGAAATCTCCACTAACAAGAGAAGCGTTGAAGAAGGAAACAAAAAGAATCTTCGCTTTACCAATAGACAAAGTGACCAAAACAACACATCTCTTAACCCTCTGCATCAAACAACCGCCATGTCCGAAGCACAAAGAAAGCTTCCTTTAAGCGAAGGAATTACTATCCCATTCCTATTTGCGATTGCAACTTCATAGAAGGCGGATTTCGAATCAAGATCGAAACAACCGTCATGGCCGAAGCACAAAGAAAGCTTCAAGCAAAGGAATTACTAATCCCGAAGAAATTACTAGGTTTTCAAAAACAGTTTCGAATCAAGATCTCCATTCAATATAAAGATTACCACGAAAACATCGAAAGAAATCGTCATCAAGAGAAGTTAGAGCGAAGAGAAATTAGAATTACCGGAAAGGAAAATCGAACGCAATGTCGATGGATCGTTCGTCCAAAAACTTTCACGATATTAATCCTCAAATCAATTGCAAATATTATCCCGGGTCTCATGTTCTTACCGTTGCCGTCCAAGGTTTGACATTTTCCCCTTCTTTTGTGAAAATATTAATTCATAATTATATATATATATATATATATATAATTAGATCTTCGTATCAAATAGCTTAAAAATAAAATAGAAATTAAATTAAAATAAATCGCAAAAAACACAAACAATTTTTAATTTATGAAAATTTGAACTCACGGTTAGATGATGAAAGTCTCACATCTGCCCATTTAGGGAATAATCATGGTTTTATAAACAAATAATACTCTTCAGCTCAAGGTGGACAATATCATACTATTGTAGAAAGTCGCGTTCGTCTAACATGATATCAGAGTCATGCCCTAAACTTAGTCGTGTCAATAGATTGGTAAATCTTCAAATATCGAACAACGGACTCCAAAAGAAAAAGGAGTCAAGCCTCCTCGAAGGTAGGAAAAAATGACTAAGACTTCAAAGGAGTCAAGTCTCGATTAAGGGGAGGCGCACTTTGTTCTAGGGGAGGTGTTAGATGATGAAAGCCCCATATTTGCTAATTTAGGGAATAATCATGGTTTTATAAACAAATAATACTCTCCATTGGTACGAGACATTTTGGAGAAGCCCAAAGCAAAGCCACGAGAGCTTATGCTCAAAGTGGACAATATCATACCATTGTGGAGAGTCGTGTTCGTCTAACATGATATCAGAGTCATGCCCTAAACTTAGTCGTGTCAATAGATTGATAAATCCTCAAACATCGAACAAAGGACTCTAAAAGAAAAAGGAGTCAAGCTTGGTAGTAAAAAATGACTAAGACTCCAAAGGAATCGAGCCTCGATTAAGGGGAGGTGCACTTTGTTCTACTTTGTTCTAGGGGAGGGGTTAGATGATGAAAGTCTCACATCCGCTAATTTAGTGAATAACCATGGGTGAGAGCCGATTTGGGAAGCCGAAAGCAAAGCCACCAGAACTTATGCTACCATTGTGGAGAGTCGTGTTCGTCTAACCTGTAAAATTTTGGATCTTTTCTCCAGATTTCACAAGCAACGATCTGAAAGTTCAGGTGACACGCACCTTAAAGTTGAGGATCACCGGCCAACGGAGGATGAACTGTGGCAAGTGTATCGCATTCCGCAAGGAAATCGATATTCCAGCGGACGTCGATATAGACAAGATCTCTGCCAAGTTCGAGAGAGGCATACTCTTAGTGAGGCAGCCCATGAAAGCCTCCACTCAAGGGAGAAGAGGAGAATGGTTGAGGAGAAACATGGTGAATTTGGCTCTTGGGGGTGCTACTGCTTTTGCTTTTGTCATTGTGTATCTCAATCTTACTAAGGAATCAACATCTAGTTTATGAGTGAACAATGGAATCAAATTCGTTGCCCCGGATTCGGGCACGAGAATAAAATTGCTATATTTACGACCAACACTTATTTATCTATTCTCTAAACTACTTTACCTTTACCATCAGTAAAAGAAAGTTTAAAGCTCTAAGTAAAGTGTTTTTTATTATTTTTTTTCAAAAGTTTAAAGATATTTAAAAAAAAAAAAACTAAGAGTATTAATGAAACATGTTCCATTTTAAATTATGTTTAAAAATATTTTAAATGATTGTCTTATAAATGATAAATGTCTTTTGATTGTTCTATAAATGTCTTTTGATTGTCCTATAAATGATTGTCCTATAAATGTCTTTTGATTGTCTTATAAAAATATTTTAAATGATTGTCCTCTAAATAATTGTCCAAAGATGTGATTTCTATAGACTTTTCAACTATTACATATGACTTATTTGGTCCTTCTAAAATAGCTAGGGAGGGAATAGCTATGTCTTTTGATAGTTGATGGGTTTTGTAGATTTACTTGGGTTTTGATGATAAAACATAAAAATGATGTTTTGAAAAGATTTGCTGTAAAAATGAAAAAGGTTTTTTAATTACTAAAATTAGGAGAGACCACGTAGGAGAATTGGATAGTATAGCATTTGAAAATTTTTTGGGAAGAAAATGGTTTTTATCAAGACTTCTACTCTTGGAAGACTCCTCAACAAAACAAAACCGTGTGGTTGAAAGAAAAAATAGTATCTTACCAGAATTTGCTAGATCAGTGTTAAATGAATATGGTTTACCTAAATATTTTTTTGGCGGAAGCCGTTAATACGGCATGTTATGTTTCAAATAGAGTTTTAAGTAGACGTGTTTAGATAAAACTCCTTGTGAACTTTGTATAATAAAATTCCAAATATTGGGTATTTCAAAGTTTTTAGTTTTTAGTTTGGAAATTTTGATTCTAGACGGATATTGGTATTTTTCGGTTATTCATTTACTAGTAAAGCTTATAGAGTTTTCAATAAAGAACTTTAGTCAAGAATCTATGCATGTGGTATTTGGTATTTGATGAATCTTGATATTTCTAATGAGTCTATTTACAGTGATGATTTAGAAAGAAATTTCGGAGATTTACTTNATATCGAACAACGGACTCCAAAAGAAAAAGGAGTCAAGCCTCCTCGAAGGTAGGAAAAAATGACTAAGACTTCAAAGGAGTCAAGTCTCGATTAAGGGGAGGCGCACTTTGTTCTAGGGGAGGTGTTAGATGATGAAAGCCCCATATTTGCTAATTTAGGGAATAATCATGGTTTTATAAACAAATAATACTCTCCATTGGTACGAGACATTTTGGAGAAGCCCAAAGCAAAGCCACGAGAGCTTATGCTCAAAGTGGACAATATCATACCATTGTGGAGAGTCGTGTTCGTCTAACATGATATCAGAGTCATGCCCTAAACTTAGTCGTGTCAATAGATTGATAAATCCTCAAACATCGAACAAAGGACTCTAAAAGAAAAAGGAGTCAAGCTTGGTAGTAAAAAATGACTAAGACTCCAAAGGAATCGAGCCTCGATTAAGGGGAGGTGCACTTTGTTCTACTTTGTTCTAGGGGAGGGGTTAGATGATGAAAGTCTCACATCCGCTAATTTAGTGAATAACCATGGGTGAGAGCCGATTTGGGAAGCCGAAAGCAAAGCCACCAGAACTTATGCTACCATTGTGGAGAGTCGTGTTCGTCTAACCTGTAAAATTTTGGATCTTTTCTCCAGATTTCACAAGCAACGATCTGAAAGTTCAGGTGACACGCACCTTAAAGTTGAGGATCACCGGCCAACGGAGGATGAACTGTGGCAAGTGTATCGCATTCCGCAAGGAAATCGATATTCCAGCGGACGTCGATATAGACAAGATCTCTGCCAAGTTCGAGAGAGGCATACTCTTAGTGAGGCAGCCCATGAAAGCCTCCACTCAAGGGAGAAGAGGAGAATGGTTGAGGAGAAACATGGTGAATTTGGCTCTTGGGGGTGCTACTGCTTTTGCTTTTGTCATTGTGTATCTCAATCTTACTAAGGAATCAACATCTAGTTTATGAGTGAACAATGGAATCAAATTCGTTGCCCCGGATTCGGGCACGAGAATAAAATTGCTATATTTACGACCAACACTTATTTATCTATTCTCTAAACTACTTTACCTTTACCATCAGTAAAAGAAAGTTTAAAGCTCTAAGTAAAGTGTTTTTTATTATTTTTTTTCAAAAGTTTAAAGATATTTAAAAAAAAAAAAACTAAGAGTATTAATGAAACATGTTCCATTTTAAATTATGTTTAAAAATATTTTAAATGATTGTCTTATAAATGATAAATGTCTTTTGATTGTTCTATAAATGTCTTTTGATTGTCCTATAAATGTTTGTCCTATAAATGTCTTTTGATTGTCTTATAAAAATATTTTAAATGATTGTCCTCTAAATAATTGTCCAAAGATGTGATTTCTATAGACTTTTCAACTATTACATATGACTTATTTGGTCCTTCTAAAATAGCTAGGGAGGGAATAGCTATGTCTTTTGATAGTTGATGGGTTTTGTAGATTTACTTGGGTTTTGATGATAAAACATAAAAATGATGTTTTGAAAAGATTTGCTGTAAAAATGAAAAAGGTTTTTTAATTACTAAAATTAGGAGAGACCACGTAGGAGAATTGGATAGTATAGCATTTGAAAATTTTTTGGGAAGAAAATGGTTTTTATCAAGACTTCTACTCTTGGAAGACTCCTCAACAAAACAAAACCGTGTGGTTGAAAGAAAAAATAGTATCTTACCAGAATTTGCTAGATCAGTGTTAAATGAATATGGTTTACCTAAATATTTTTTTGGCGGAAGCCGTTAATACGGCATGTTATGTTTCAAATAGAGTTTTAAGTAGACGTGTTTAGATAAAACTCCTTGTGAACTTTGTATAATAAAATTCCAAATATTGGGTATTTCAAAGTTTTTAGTTTTTAGTTTGGAAATTTTGATTCTAGACGGATATTGGTATTTTTCGGTTATTCATTTACTAGTAAAGCTTATAGAGTTTTCAATAAAGAACTTTAGTCAAGAATCTATGCATGTGGTATTTGGTATTTGATGAATCTTGATATTTCTAATGAGTCTATTTACAGTGATGATTTAGAAAGAAATTTCGGAGATTTACTTGTTAGTGACAAAGGAAAAGAAACTCTTACACGTAAAGAAAAGTGAGCTTAAATGAAAAGAAGGAACTTCATTAGTGCCAAAAGTATGGAGGTATGCCTCATCTCATCCCGAGGACTTGATTATTAGTGATCCCGAATAAGGTGTGAAAACTCGTTCCTCTATTAATTTATTTAATAATCTTGTTTTTGTTTCTTAAATTGAACCAAAAAGTCTTAAGGATGTCGAAAATGATGATTAATTTATTTAATAATCTTGCTTCTGTTTCTCAAATTGAACCAAAAAGTCTCAAGGATGCCGAAAATGATGAATTTTGAATTTTAGCAGAAGAACTAAATCAATTTAAAAGGAAAAAAGTTAGGGAATTAGTCTCTAAACCCTCTAATATTTCCATTATTGATCCAAATGAATTTTTAGAAATAAAATGGATGAAAATAGGAATGACCTGTAGCTAAAGGTTATTGTCTTTATTGTCAGGAGGAATGTATAGACTATAAAGAAACTTTTGCACCCGTTGCTAGATTAGAAGCTATTAGAATGTTACTCGCATTTGCTTCTTACACAAATTTTATATTATATGAAATGGATGTGAAAAGTGCATTCTTAAATGGTTATATTATGGAGGAAGTTTATGTAAAACAACCTCGTATTTGAAAATTTTAATTTTCCACATCTATAAGTTGAAAAATGCTCTTTATGGCTTAAAACAAGCTCCAAGAGCTTGATACGATAGATTTAGTAATTTTCTTATCGAGAATAATTTCAAAATGGGTAAGCTCACACTACTCTCTTTATTAAAATTAAAGAAAAAGATATGTTATTAGTGCAAATATATGTGGATAATATTATATTTGGTTCTATTTGTCTGTTTTTAAGTGAAGAATTTTCTAAATGGATGCATAATGAGTTTGAGATGAGTACGATGGGAGAGCTCGGTTTCTTTCTTGGACTTCAAATCAAACAACTGAAAGATGATATCTTCCTAAATCAACAGAAATACACCAAGGATTTACTCAAAAGATTCAAGCTCAATGAATGTAAGATTGCAAAAACTCGCACATCTACCAAGCCTGAGAAGATGAAAAAGGTAAATGTGTAGATATAAAATTTTATCGAGGTATGATTTGATCTTTACTCTACTTGACTGCTAGTAGACCTGATATTATGTTTAGTGTATGTCTTTATGCTAAGTTTCAATCTTGTCCTAAGGAATCTCATTTACATGCTGTTAAAAGAATATTTAAATATTTGCTTCGGACTATTAATTTAGGATTGTGGTATCGTACCCATGTTGAGTTTAAATTGATAGGATATTCTGATGCGGATTTTGCTGGGAAGTTTACTTAATCGTAAGAGTACTAGTGGAACTTGTCAATTTCTTGGTAGTTCATTAGTTTTTTGGTTTAGTAAAAAGCAAATTTCGGTTGTCTTATCTGAAGCGGAATATATTGCTCTTGCTAGTTGTTCGGCTCAAATTCTTTGGATGAAACAAACTGTTTGTGATTCTGGATTAAAATTTGATAGTGTGCCTATATTTTGTGATAACACCCGTGCTATTAATTTAACCAAAAATCCTGTTCATCATTCTAGAACTAAACATATTACATTAGACATCATTTGATCGGAGAGCATGTGCAAAATGGACCTATTATTCTTGATTTTGTAAACTCTAATCATCAATTAGCAAATATTTTTACCACACCGGAGAATTTTTTTGCAAAAATAGGCTTGAGCTTGGTATTATTCGGGATATATCTTGAATTTGAGTTTCGTATTACTCGGTATGATATATCTTGAATTTTATAATTTTATTTAAAGGCATGTTCGTAAGGGGAGAATGTCATTCTTTTATTATTTTTTTATTATTCTTCCTTTTATGATTACATAGTGGTTGAAAATTAGGGAAAATATGCTCTAAGTTTGTTATTTTATAATTAATGAATCACTTTGTTGTTATTTTATAATTAATGAGTCACTCTGTTGTTGTGATGTTTCATAATTCATTAAAGCTATATAGAGAATATGAATTTGAGTAAATTTCAAATTTATGATGATATATTAAAATGTCTATCCCGATGCATCAATATTATTATTTGGACATGTGCATTATTTTAAGTTTGATGGGTTTCATGTTATTTTTCTTGAAATGGTTTGTCTGTCATAAAAAATGGATCATAAAAAATGGGAGATTGTTGGCTTTTTCGCCCTTAATCTCAAATTAATTAATTTTAATTAAATAATTAATTGATGTTTAGATGATAACAAACATACCTTCAATTATTAACAATTAACAGTATCTTGTTCAGGTTGGGAATAATGATTTCAACGTCTTTTTTGGTTCACTCAAATTAGAGCTAAAACGAAGAAGTTTCAGTCAAAACAAGATATCCGACGTGATGATGTGGCGGCAAAATTGACATCATGGACCAATCAAATTCAAAACAAGATACTCGACGTGATGATGTAGTGAAAAAATTGACATCATAGACCATCTGCAAAATTTACATCATAGACCCATCAAAGTATGACATTTATAACTTTGGTAGAGCAACAATTTGTTGGAGTTTTGAAAAATTATTTGAATTATAAAATTATTTCAATTACATTTATAAAATTATTTTAGTTATTTCCCTTTAACGTTTTTTTTTTATTATATTATTATATTTAAATTATATATATATATATATATATATATATATATATATTATATTTAAATGAAACATGTTAGAGTTTTTCGAGATAAATTTAAAAATAAATAAATATTATTTTTTTCGTGGTCACCTTTCAGTTGAGGTTTTAGTGATACGTATCCATTCCTATTTTTACAACTCATCACTATTTAAACCATCACCTCTCCGTTAAAACACACATAACATAAAACATAATACACAACTTACAGATGGATCTAAATTTTTTTTTTTTAAAGTTCCATTGTTGTTCTCTATAGAGCTTCCAATTTTATTTCTTTTTATTTCTTGTTTATCTCACTGAGAGATGTTTGTAATGTGATAAAATTGTAAATCTACCCTATTCAGAGAGTTGTGTGTTTCTATAACATTTCAAATAATTGTATCGGTTTGATCCTCTGAGTCGTGGAAAGGATTGAGTTTGCTCTTGAACTCGTAAAAAGAGCGGTGTAGCGGTTGGGCTCTGATCCGAGGAAAGAGTCAAGAAAAGTTCGATCTGGACCGTGGAAAGGATTGAGTTTGCTCTTGAACTCGTAAAAAAAGTTGTGTAGCGGTTGGGCTCTAATCCGAGGAAAGTGGAAAGAGTCCATAAAGGTTTATTCAAATTCACAATACGCGCTTGGGGAGTGGAGTAGGTTGAGTTGGACCGAACTACTATAAAACTACGAGGCGCATGGGGAGTGGGGTAGGTCGAGTTGGACCGAACTACTATAAAACTACGGTACTATAGTGGTTCATCGTCAAAAGAACAATTGATTTTTTTTATAAGAATAGGGGTGAAATCGAAACGAAAAAATTCTGATTATGACAGGACCTATCAAATTACAATAACTTGAATCAAAGCTTAGATTACATTACGAAGTGTGTTGAAGGGAGAAAAGAAATCTCCACTAACGAGAGAGAAGTGTAGAAGAAAGAAACAAAAAGAATCTTCACTTTACCAATGGACAAAGTGACCAAAACAACACATCTCTTAACCCTCTTGCATCAAACAATCGCCATGTCTGAAGCACAAAGAACGCTTCAAGCGAAGGAATTACTAATCCCAAAGAAATTCCTATTTGCGATCGCAACTTCATAGGAAGCGGATTTCAAAAGCGGATTTCAGAAGCAGATTTCGAATCAAGATCGAAACAACCGCCATGGTCGAAGCACAAAGAAAGCTTCAAGCAAAGGAATTACTAATCCCGAAGAAATTCCTAGGTTTTCAAAAACAGTTTTGAATCAAGATCTCCATTCAATATAAAGACTACCACAAAGACATTGAAAGAAATCGTCATCAAGAGAAGTTAGAGTAAAGAGAAATTAGAATTACCGGAAAGGAAAATCGAACACAACGCCGATGGATTCTTCGTCCAAAAGCTTTCAAGATATTGAGCCTCAAATCAATTGGCAACATTATCCCGAGTCTCATGTTCTTACCGCCACCCTCAAAGGTTTGACATTTTCCCCCTCTTTTCATTTATTTGAACTTAATTAGATCAGATCAAATAGCTTAAAAATAAAATAGAAATTAAATTAAATCGCTAAAAACACAAACAAATTTTAATTTAAGAATGATCGTGTGTGTTTATAAATAAAGAATACTCTCTTGATAGCAAAATCATGAAAGTTCAGGTGACATCATACAATTGTATAGAGTCGTGTTCGTCTAACCCTTACCATTGAATTTGGGAGCTTTTCGTCAGATTTCACGAGGAACGATATGAAAGTTCAGGTGACATCCACCGGCAAGTTGAGGATCTCCGGCGAACGGAGGCTCACCAGCGGGAAGTGGCTCCGATTCCTCAAGGAAATCGATATCCCAGAAGATGCTGATACTAACAAGATCTCTGCCAAGTTGGAGAAAGGCATCCTCTACGTGACGCAGCCCAGAAACACCTCCGCCGTCTCTTCCAACAACCCACCGGCTCAGCCACCGAAGCCCAAGGCGGAATCCCAACCGCCGCCCACCGCCGCAAAACCAACTGATCGACCAAATACCCCAAAGAGCCCAAACGAGAGACCTCAATCACAGGCAAATGGGAAACAAAGCCCCACTCCTTTAAAGCCACATGAGGCGGCCAGAGCGCCAGCAAGTACCCAAAAATCCGGCGAGAAGCCCACCGCGGGAGGCGGAGAGCCGGTTCAAGATTTAGCTGCGAAGGGCAGAACAGAGGAAGAAACAGAGGAAGAAACAGAGGAAGAAACAGAGGAGAAGGCAAAAGCACATACAAAGAAGAAATTGCAGAAGAGAGTAGAAGGGGAAGGAACGGGGAAGGAAGAAATTGGGTCAAAAATGGGGGAGAAGGGGAAGGAAGGGGGCGGCCATGGTAGGGGGGAGAAGGAAGGTGAATGGGTGAGAAGAGGAGAATGGTTGAGGACAAATATGGTGAATTTGGCTCTGGGGGCTGCTGTGTTTGTGGTTGCTTACTTCAATCTTTACAAACAATGATAATATGGAGGAAGGGCGATGAAGAAGAAGAAGAAGCTATGAATCAACATCTAGTTTATGAGTCAACAATGGTACCAAATTCGTTGCCCCGGACTCGGGCCCCGACAATAAAATTACTATATTTACGACCACCACTTATTCATCTATTCCCGAACTGCTTTACCTTTACAGTCCGTAAAAGAAAGTTTAAAGCTCCGAGTATAGTGTTTTTTAAATTATTTTTAAAAAGTTTAAAATATTTTTTGTTAAAAAAAAACTAAGAATATCAAATTAGAGCTATAACGAGGATGATACCGGACGTGATGATGTGGCGGCAAAATTGACATCATGGACCAATCGAATTCAAAACAAGATACCTTGATATGGTGACAAAATTGACATCATGACCATCAACAACATTGTTGACTAATAGAACTATAACATTTATAATTTTGGTAGAGTTAGAAATGGTGGAGTTTTCGAAAATTATTTGAATTATAAAATTATTTCAATTACATTTATAAAAGTTTTCGTTACTCCTAAATTAAAAGAAAAAGTATTCGAAAAAGTATTCGAATATCTCAAGACAAGAACCTTGTTTGAGATTCAAATCACTTCACAAGCAAGATCGATCATCTCTAGCTTGAATGATTCTTGTTGATCAAATATCTCAAGACAAGAACACTTCATTGAGATTCGAATCACTTCACAAGCAAGATTGATCATGTCGAGCTTGAATGATTCTACATGCAACCTAAACTACATAGAATTGCAAAGAAAGAAACTTAACGATTGACTAAAGAAAAGCACAAATGTTTCTTTTACTATATTTTCCAAACCCTGCTTACAAATAAAACATACATGGCTTATATAGCCTCAAAATGAAACTAACATTCATAATTGATACCATAATTAGTCCTTATGTAATTGTAACCTAAAGTAAATAAAAAGTCTTAAAATACAATAACTTTGTAACCCACCCAGAATTTACAACAATCAAACTTTATTCTTCTTCAATGTAGCAGAATTGAAACATCTTTTGATAATTTTGACAACCTTTTCTTCACATCTTCATTGAAGTATATTGTATGATTGATGTCTCTTGGTTCATATCACGTTGTTTGTTTCTCGTGTGATAAGTTTTTTAGTATGAATGCAAACATGATTTCTAAATTTGTGAAACCTAACTTGTTAGGACCCAAACAAGTATGGGTACCAAAAAGTCAATTTTGAATATCTTTGCTGATAGGTTTATTTGAAAGCCTAAAAAAATAAGTGGTATTTGAACAGTGGTTGCTCAAGACACATGACGGGAAACCAATCCAAGTTTGTGAATCTTTCCAAGAAGGATGGTGGCTTAGTAACTTTTGACGACAACAAGAACAGTAAAATAATTAGTAAGGGTACTATAGGTAATGACTCTGGTACTCTCATTGAAAATGTACTTTTAGTTGATGGTTTAAAGCATGACTTATTTAGTATCAGTCAATTATGGGAAAAAGGTTTTAGAGTTATATTCGATAAAAATAGTTGCATAATTGAAAATGTTGGTGATAGAAAAGTGTTGTTGGTTGGAAATAGAGATAATAATGTGTACATTATTGATTTAAATGATTGTCCTACAAATGATAAATGTCTTTCGGCTTTGTATCATAATTCTTGGTTATGGCATAGAAGATTAGGACATGCTTAGTATGCATTTGATTTCAAATATCTCAACAAATTCATTAGTTAGAGGCGTTCCTAACTTTAAATTTGAAAAAAATAAAATATGTGATGCTTGTTAAATGGGTAAGCAAACCAAGTCTTCTCTCAAATCTAAAAATGTGATTTCTACTATTAGATGTCATTGAGGGAATTACCGTCTTTCTAGTAGTTGATGATTTTTCGAGATTTACTTGAGTTTTGATGATAAAAATGATGTTTTGAACAGATTTGCTAGGTTTGTAAAACTAGTCCAAAATGAAAAATGTTTTTTAATTACTAAAATTAGGAGTGACCATAGCGTAGAATTAGATAGTGTAGTATTTGAAAATTTGTGTGAAGATAATGTTCTTATCATAACATCTCTTCTCCAAGGACTCCTCAACAAAACGGTGTGGTTGAAAGAAAAAATCGTACCTTACAAGAATTTGCTAGATCAATGTTAAATGAATATGATTTACCTAAATATTTTTGGGCGGAAGCTGTTAATATCGCCCGTTATGTTTCAAATAGAGTTTTAATTAAACCCTATTTAGATAAAACTCGAACTTTGGCCTAATAAAATTCCACATATTGAGTATTTCGAAGTTTTTTGTTGCAAATGTTTTATTTTGAACAACAAAGAAAAGTTGTGAAAATTTGATTCTAAGACTGATATTGGTATTTTTCTGGGTTATTCATCTACTAGAAAACTTATAAGTTTTCAATAAGAGAACTTTAGTTATAGAAGAATCTATGCGTGTGGTATTTGATGAATCTTGTAATGATATTTCTAATGAATCTATTTGTAGTGATGATTTAGAAAGAAATTTTGGAGATTTACCTTTGAGTGACAGAAGAAAACAAACTCTTTCAAGTAAAGAAGAAGTGAGCTTAAATGAAAAGAAGGAGAAGATTCTTCGGTGCCAAAAGTATGGAGGTATGCCTCGTCTCATCTTAAGGACTTGATTATTGGTGATCCCGAACAAGGTGTAAAAATTCGTTCTTCTATTAATTTATTTAATAATCTTGCTCTTGTTTCTCAATTGAACCCGAAAGTATTAAGGATGCCAAAAGTGATGAGTTTTGGATTTTAGGTGTGCAACAATAACTCAATCAATTTGAAAGGAACAAAGTTTGGGAATTAGTTCTTAGACCCTCCAATATTTCCATTATTGGAAACAAATGGATTTTTAGAAATAAAATGGATGAAAATGGGAATATCATTAGAAATAAAGCTAGACTTGTAGCTCAAGGATATTGTCAGGAGGAAGGTATAGACTATGAAGAAACTTTTGCACCCGTTGCTAGATTAGAAGCTATTAGAATATTACTTACATTTGCTTCTTACCAAAATTTTATATTATATCAAATGGATGTGAAAAATGCATTCTTAAATGGTTATATTATAGAGGAAGTTGATGTAAAACTTCTATATTTGAAAATTTTGATTTTACACATCATGTCTATAAGTTGAAAAAGGCTCTCTATGACTTAAAACAATCTCCAAGAGCTTAAGTAATTTTCTTATTGAGAATGATTTTAAAATGGGTAAACTCGACACTACTCTCTTTATTAAAAATTGAAGAAAATATATGTGGATGATATTATATTTGGTTCTATTCATCCTTCTTTGTGTGGAGAATTTTCTATGATAATGAGTTTGAGAGGAGTAAGATCAGTTCCTTTCTTCGACTTTAAATCAAACAAGTGAAAGATGGTATCTGTAACGACCCAGATAAAAAAAAAAAAAATAAAAAAAATAATAATAATAATTAAATAAATAAATGATCCTCTCTCTCCCCTCCCCCAAATATCTCCCCCAACATCTCCTACAACTGCAAAATGATAGGAAGGGAAAAGATAGAAAAGTTAATCATAGAAAAGTTATCGATAAATAAGAAATTGAAAGATTTGGTTGAAATTATTCGTTTGGAAATTTCCGGAAAAGCTAATCATAGGTTCTTCTCTCCATCGGAACAATAGGGCCGTTATGCTCATTACTAAACTTGTTGAAGAGATGAAATATAACCAAGGTATATCTTTTTGATCAGAGGTTGAATCGATCATCAGAAGAAGAATTAGGCCAAAAATTAGGATACATTCTGAGAAAATAAAACTTTCGATAGAAGAGAAGCAAATGAAAGGCTTTCATAAAAATTGTCGTAGAATCGAGAATGAAGAGAATGAAGTTTTCATTCTGTACATGCCAGATCATGAATTAGTAACTGCATCCAATCTCCAAAAAAATCCCAATTGTTTCGAACTTTCTCTTTTTGGAATGGAATATTTACGGAATCCCCATGAATAGGATCNCGTGAAATATCAAAATTGATTGAAAATAGCTTTCTCAATTACATCTAAATTTGATCATCATTCTTAGGAAAGAGGAGAAAATCATAATTGATTGATGCATATGGAGCTTTAGAATCGTATTTCACATGGTTAGTTAGATTATTAATTAAAATGTGAAATACTAATGAAAGGTGACGAACGGTGGGATATGAAGCGGACTCCAACAACCTTTGGAGCAGCTCTCGAGGAACGGGAGCTTAGGTTAATTAAATTAGGGATACTTTGACTAAGGCCAATCAGGTAAGTGGCCTTAATATAGAATAGGCTAAAGATTGTTTGAATTATGATGATGTGTGAGTATGACATTGTGTTGTGATGTCGGTTAAATATACGCTATTTATGTTTCGATGCATGACGTACATGTTATATTTGATGCACTTAATGGCTTCTATGATGAGTATGATGTATGCATGACGATGTTATTAACATGATGATGTTTTTCATGTTGAACATGCCTTATGATGTTGTTTGTCATATTGCATTATGTCGTTAGATCGACATAAGACACAACCCTAAGAGTATGAAAATGATATTAATGTAAATATCTACGAGCACGTGTTACATAGTGTAACCAAGAGATGAGACTAGAGGGTTGTGTCAGAAGAGATGTATAATTGGACTTAGAGGGACCTCATGCATATTGTATGTTCTTAAGCATACCCTAGAGATGATGAGTGCGGACGCGCACGGTATGATGAGCGTGTATGCACACAGATGAGGGTGTTCATGGGGTGCATGATACTATGGGGTTCCGCTGACCTCCGGACGTCGCTACAGATTAGCTTGACCAGAGGGTCCAGGGGGTGTGCGAGCGCCCTGGGGATTCACACTCGCGCGTGTGAGTCATGTGTAGGGAAGTACTGCACATCCAATTTGTCCGAGACTGGAGGCCACCCTTAAGATGATTAGAGATAGGTCCATAATTCATGATTGCATGTGTTTGCATTAGCATGGCCCCTATAGTGGGGTCACTTACTGAGTATTTCTCGAAATACTCAGGCCGTGTGCCATATTGTTTTTCAGGCAAAGGCAAGGCTCCCATGTACGGTTGACGGTGGCATCGTGATCAGAGACTATGGTACGTGCATAGGATAGTTGCATATTTAAAATTCCTAGACTTTGTCAGGATAGGGTGCTTGCATTTCATTTATTTAAATTATCTAATTTGTAATTGTTTTTATCTTATTTTGAACTCCAGTATGATGTTTGAAACACGTAAGTCCGGCGGTGTTTTCTAATGTTTTAACATATTCTGAAGGTTTAAATTTTTTCGCTAATAAAGATGAGCATTTCTTAGAGTTATAATAATAATAATATGAATTATTAATAAAGATGAGCATTAGAGATGAGTATGAGACGTTAGTGGCGACTCTAGATATGTGGAAATTTTGGGTCGTTACAGTATCTTCCTAAATCAAAGAAATACACCAAGGATTTACTCAAAAGGTTCACCTTCAATGAAGGTAAGATTGCAAAACTTCAATGAGCACATCTACCAAACTTGACAAGGATGAAAAAGGTAAATGTGTAGATATAAAATCTTATCGAATCAGGATTGGATCTTTACTTTACTTTACTTGACTGCTAGTAGACTTGAGATTATGTTTAGTGTATGTAAAATCTCATTTACATGCCGTTAAAAGAACATTTAAATATTTGATTGAGATTATTAATTTAGGATTGTGATATCATAGAAATGTTGAGTTTAAATGGGTAGGTATTTTGATGCTGATTTTGAGGGAAGTTTACTTGATCGTAAAAGTACTAGTGGAACTTGTCAATTTCTTGGTAGTTCATTAGTTTCTTGGTTTAGTAAAAAGCAAAATTCGGTTGCCTTATCTACTGTGTAATCAGAATATATTGCCGTTGTTAGTTGTTCTGCTCAAAAAAAAATTGGATAAAACAAACTCTTTGTGATTTTGGATTAAAATTTGATAGTGTGCCTATATTTTGTGATAACACCCGTGCTATTAATTTAACCAAAAATCATGTTCCTCATTCTCGAACTAAACAGATTGACATTGACATCATTCTAGTAGAGAGCAGATGCAAAATAGACATATTATTATTTGATTTTGTAAACTCTAATAATCAATTAGCATATATTTTTACTAAATGAAGAATTTTTTTTTGCAAAAATAGGCAAATGAAGAATTTTTTTACAAAAATAGGCTTGAGCTTGGTATTAATCGGTGTGATATATCTTGAATTTTATAATGGCATGTTCTTAGGGGAGCATGTCATTCTTTTATTATTTTTTATGGTTCTTTTTAATGATTACAAAGGGGAGAAAATTAGGAAAAATATGTTCTAAGTTTGTTATTTTATAATTAATGAATCACTTCTCATTATTTTGTAAGTGTAAGGTTGAGAATAATGATTTCAACGTCTTTTTTGGTTCACTCAAATTAGAGCTAAAACGAAGAAGTTTCAATCAAAACAAGATAGCCGACGTGATGATGTGGCGACAAAATTGACATCATTAACCAATCAAATTCAAAACAAGATACCCAACGTGATGATGTGGTGACAAAATTGTCATTATAGACCATCGACAAAATTGACATCATGGACCAATCGAAATATGACATTTATAACTTTGGTAGAGTAACAAATTGTGGAGTTTTCGGAAAAGTGTTTGAATTATAAAATTATTTCAATTATAAAAGATTTCAGTCACTTTTAAATTGAAAGAAAATTATTTGAGGTATGAAATTATTTCTATTAGATTTATAAAAATTTTCTATTATCGGTTATTTTCATTTAACATTTTTTTTTTATTATATTATTATATTTATATATATAATAAAAAATGAATTTAAAATGTTTTTAATATTTATTTAAAATAATATATATTATAAATAAAACATGTGTTCTATAGTTTTTCACGATAAATTTAAAAATAAATAAATATTATTTTTCATGGTCCTTCACGTTTTAGTAGTCCACAGTTCACGTGATACCACTTGACACAATCGCACTTTTGAAGGCAGCAGACTAGCGATTGTGCGGCACTCACTTTCCAACGACAGGCGAGCTAAGCCAATTTGTTCTTGCGTCGCCTACGGCCAAGCGACGTATGATCGAGCCTCTAGCCTCGATTTTAAAAGAAGATTTTAGAAAAGAGGGTAGGGAGAGATTTTAGAAAGAGAGATTTTGTTAAAGAGATCTTATATAAGCAAGCAAGAGATAGATAACAACGACTTAGCATATATAACCTTGGGTAGGGGGATATGACTCCGTATCAATTCCTATTTTTACAACTTGATCACTATTTAAAGTGACACCTCTTCATATCTTACCACACACAGAACATAGAACACAGTACAACTTCCATATTTTACTCAATCTCAACTTTCTTTTAAAAGCCTCATTGGTCCTCTCTCTCCAATGTTTCCAATTTTATTTTTATTTATCTAGATGTATATTGTATTGTGAGAAAATTGTAAAAAGAGCGGAAATGCTTGAATTTGCTCTTGAACTCGTAAAAAGAGCGGTGTAGCGGTTGGACTCTGATCCGAGAAAAGAGTCGAAAAAAGTTTATTCAAATTTCCGAGAGGCGTTTGGAGAGTGGAGTGGTCAAGTTTGACCGAATCACTCTAAAACTAGGGTGTTATATTTTCTAACCCTTTTATGGTGTTATATTTTCTGACCCTTTTCCGGTGTTATATTTTCTAACCCTTTTCCAATTTAAATTCTAAATTATTATTAAGTTTTATTGGATCGTATTAAATTTTATTGTTATTAGAAAATTTTAATCATGGTTGAAAGGCTATTCACCCATCCAGGATTGCCATATCGATCCAACACTTCAGCTTGTTGTATTAGAGTGGTTCATCGTTAAAAGAACAATGGATTTTTTTTATAAGAATAGGGGTGAAATCGAAACGAAAAAAATTCTAAAAGAACTATAATCAAAATAGACGAGATCTATCGAATTACAATAACTTGAATCAAAGCTCAGATTACATTACCAAGTGTGTTTAAGGGAGAAAAGAAATCTCCATAAACGAGAGAAGTGTAGAAGAAAGAAACAAAAAGAATCTTCGTTTTACCAATGGACAAAGTGACCAAAACAACACATCTCTTAACCCTCTTGCATCAAACAACCGCCATGGCCGAAGCACAAAGAAAGCTTCAAACAAAGGAATTACTAATCCCAAAGAAATTCTTATGTGCGATCGCAACTTCAGAGGAGGCGGATTTCAGAAGCAGATTTTGAATCAAAAGATCGAACCAACTGTCATGGCCAAAGCACAAAGAGAAAGCTTCAAGCGAAGGAATTACTAATCGCGAAGAAATTCCTAGATTTTCAAAAACAGGTTTCGAATCAAGATCTCCATTCGATATAAAGAATGCCTCGAAGACATCGAAAGAAATAGTCATCAAGAGAAGTTAGAGCAAAGAGAAATTAGAATTACCGGAAAGAAAAATCGAACGCAATGCTGATGGATTCTTCGTCCAAAAGCTATCGGGATTTTGAGCCTCTAATCGATTGCCTTCATTATCCCGAGTCTCATCTTCTACTCATCCACCTCTTAGGTTTGACATTTTCCCCTTCGAGTTTTGCAAGTTTCAAAATATATTTTCAAAAATATCATTAATTATCTGTTAGTATTATTATTATTAACCATAATCATAAATTTTTTAAATTGAGTTTGTCAATTATTTAATTTTTTTAATAAAATTAAAATATTAATTCATAATATATATATATTAATATTTAATAAAAATTCACTATTTAATTTTAATATATTTTTAAAAAATAACCTTCCAAATTACTATATATTATTTTCAAGCGTTATTAAAAATAAATTAATATTAAATATATATAAATTATATTGTAAACAAATATATATTTTTTAAATTAATAATAAATTTGAATTTGTTGAATTTAACAAATTTTTGGATGTATCAGATTTCCAGAATACCGTTAGATCAAATAGCTTAAAAATAAAATAGAAATTAAATTAATTTATGAAAATTTGAACTTACCATTGAATTTTCGATCTTTTCTGCAGGTTTTACACGCAACGGTCTGAAAGTTCGGGTGACATTCCCCGACAAGTTGAGGACCTCCGGCGAACGGAGGCTCACCGATCAGGTGACATCCACCAGCAAGTTGAGGATCTACGGTGAACGGAGGCTCACCAGCGGGAAGTGGCTCCGATTCCTCAAGGTAATCAATATCCCAGAAGATGCTGATACTAACAAGATCTCTGCCAAGTTGGAGAAAGGCATCCTCTACGTGACGCAGCCCAGAAAAACCTCCGCCGTCTCTTCCAACAACCCACCGGCTCAGCCACCGAAGCCCACGGCGGAATCCCAACCGCCGCCCACCACCTCCACTCGAGAGGGTGGATGGGTGAGAAGAGAAGAATGGTTGAGGAGAAACATGGTGAATTTGGCTCTAGGGGCTGCTGTTCTTGTGATTGTGTATCTCTGCTGTTTTTGTCATTGTGTATCTCAATCTTACAAAGAATGATCATATGGAGGAACAGTGGTGAAGAAGAACAAGAAGCTATGAATCAACATCTAGTTTATGAGTGAACAATGGAACCAAATTCGTTGCCCCGGATTCGGGCACCGACAATAAAATTGCTATAGAGCTGCTACTTCACCTTTACGCTAAGGAAAAGAAAAAGATTAAACCAAAACCTTAAACCTTTTCCTATGTTTTAGGGTCGGTAAAAGAAAAGAGATTCATTCGACTTAACTCCTAAGGGAGAGGAAAGACGAAACATTAATTCGACTAAACCTGATTTCACTCTGACTCAAACTTCAACGACATCTTTTTTAGTGTTACATAAACTACAACTCCTAAAATTGGTCTGAGGCATATGCCCATTGTCAGTTAAAAGTTCAAACGTTCAAATTTCTAGCCTAACATGTCGGTGAGCTAAAAAACACGACTAAATAGTATATTTACGACTACGACTCGAACTTCAACGACATCTTTTTTAGCATTACGTAAACTACGACTCCTCAAACTGGTCAAGGCATATATCCATTGTCAACCNGAAAGAAACAAAAAGAATCTTCGTTTTACCAATGGACAAAGTGACCAAAACAACACATCTCTTAACCCTCTTGCATCAAACAACCGCCATGGCCGAAGCACAAAGAAAGCTTCAAACAAAGGAATTACTAATCCCAAAGAAATTCTTATGTGCGATCGCAACTTCAGAGGAGGCGGATTTCAGAAGCAGATTTTGAATCAAAAGATCGAACCAACTGTCATGGCCAAAGCACAAAGAGAAAGCTTCAAGCGAAGGAATTACTAATCGCGAAGAAATTCCTAGATTTTCAAAAACAGGTTTCGAATCAAGATCTCCATTCGATATAAAGAATGCCTCGAAGACATCGAAAGAAATAGTCATCAAGAGAAGTTAGAGCAAAGAGAAATTAGAATTACCGGAAAGAAAAATCGAACGCAATGCTGATGGATTCTTCGTCCAAAAGCTATCGGGATTTTGAGCCTCTAATCGATTGCCTTCATTATCCCGAGTCTCATCTTCTACTCATCCACCTCTTAGGTTTGACATTTTCCCCTTCGAGTTTTGCAAGTTTCAAAATATATTTTCAAAAATATCATTAATTATCTGTTAGTATTATTATTATTAACCATAATCATAAATTTTTTAAATTGAGTTTGTCAATTATTTAATTTTTTTAATAAAATTAAAATATTAATTCATAATATATATATATTAATATTTAATAAAAATTCACTATTTAATTTTAATATATTTTTAAAAAATAACCTTCCAAATTACTATATATTATTTTCAAGCGTTATTAAAAATAAATTAATATTAAATATATATAAATTATATTGTAAACAAATATATATTTTTTAAATTAATAATAAATTTGAATTTGTTGAATTTAACAAATTTTTGGATGTATCAGATTTCCAGAATACCGTTAGATCAAATAGCTTAAAAATAAAATAGAAATTAAATTAATTTATGAAAATTTGAACTTACCATTGAATTTTCGATCTTTTCTGCAGGTTTTACACGCAACGGTCTGAAAGTTCGGGTGACATTCCCCGACAAGTTGAGGACCTCCGGCGAACGGAGGCTCACCGATCAGGTGACATCCACCAGCAAGTTGAGGATCTACGGTGAACGGAGGCTCACCAGCGGGAAGTGGCTCCGATTCCTCAAGGTAATCAATATCCCAGAAGATGCTGATACTAACAAGATCTCTGCCAAGTTGGAGAAAGGCATCCTCTACGTGACGCAGCCCAGAAAAACCTCCGCCGTCTCTTCCAACAACCCACCGGCTCAGCCACCGAAGCCCACGGCGGAATCCCAACCGCCGCCCACCACCTCCACTCGAGAGGGTGGATGGGTGAGAAGAGAAGAATGGTTGAGGAGAAACATGGTGAATTTGGCTCTAGGGGCTGCTGTTCTTGTGATTGTGTATCTCTGCTGTTTTTGTCATTGTGTATCTCAATCTTACAAAGAATGATCATATGGAGGAACAGTGGTGAAGAAGAACAAGAAGCTATGAATCAACATCTAGTTTATGAGTGAACAATGGAACCAAATTCGTTGCCCCGGATTCGGGCACCGACAATAAAATTGCTATAGAGCTGCTACTTCACCTTTACGCTAAGGAAAAGAAAAAGATTAAACCAAAACCTTAAACCTTTTCCTATGTTTTAGGGTCGGTAAAAGAAAAGAGATTCATTCGACTTAACTCCTAAGGGAGAGGAAAGACGAAACATTAATTCGACTAAACCTGATTTCACTCTGACTCAAACTTCAACGACATCTTTTTTAGTGTTACATAAACTACAACTCCTAAAATTGGTCTGAGGCATATGCCCATTGTCAGTTAAAAGTTCAAACGTTCAAATTTCTAGCCTAACATGTCGGTGAGCTAAAAAACACGACTAAATAGTATATTTACAACTACGACTCGAACTTCAATATCTTTTTGAGCATTACGTAAAGTACGACTCCTCAAGTTGTTCAAGGCATATATCCGTTGTCAGTCAAAAGTTCAAACGTTCAAGTTTCTAGCCTAACATGTCGGTGAACGAAAAAACACGACTAAATAGTATATTTACGACAACGACTCGAACTTCAACGACATCTTTTTGAGCGTTACGTAAAGTACGACTCCTCAAATTGGTCAAGGCATATATCCATTGTCAATCAAAAGTTCAAACGTTCAAGTTTCTAGCCTAACATGTCGGTGAACTAAAAAACACGACTAATAATCTAACCTAACAAAAGAATGGCTTTAATAAACAAAAGCCACAATTGGAGTTTGATTAACATTGCCCATTACTTCCCCATGAAAATGAAGACATTCCAAGAAAGAGAGCAAGATCACTTCACTAGAACGCCAAAATCTTATTGAAAATTTATGTTTTTTTGTTTCCTAAGGTAAAAAAAAGCTACACAGCATTCTCAAACTTACTTGGCACTGGCTAGTTGTGAGCGAAGGAGCTTAGCAGCATCGACCATGTTGAGGAGGGCAGGCTTGACTTCGGTGTACTTTCGGGTTTTGAGACCGCAATCGGGGTTCACCCAGAGGATGTTGCTTTCCAGAACAGCAAGCATCTTGTTGATCCTGTCAGCAATTTCGTCGGTCGAGGGGATACGGGGTGAATGGATGTCGTAGACTCCAGGTCCGATTCCAGCTCCGTATTTTACTCCCTCGCGGAAGACAGATAGAAGCTTCTCGTCTGACCTGGAATTCTCAATGGTGATCACATCAGCATCCATGTCGATTATCGAATGGATGATGTCGTTGAAGTTCGAGTAGCACATGTGGGTGTGGATCTGCAGTCATCAAAATCGTAAAGTTAACTATGTCATTGACAAGACCGTTATACGACTCGACGCAAAAAACACGACACCAAAATGTGAACAAGACAATGAAAACGACACATCCCATTGCCTAACAACAGCCAAAGCGAACTTTACGAGAGAGATCATTGACCTAAAAGAAAAGGAGAGAGGAGAAAAGAACCTGGGTGGTATCTTGAACACCACAGTTGGTGATTCGGAACGAATGAACGGCCCAATTCAAGTAGAAATTTTCCTCGGACTTTCGGAGAGGCAAACCCTCTCTCAGTGCTGCCTCGTCAATCTGGATGACAGTAATACCAGCCTTCTCGAGATCCTCAACCTCGTCCTTAATGGCTAAGGCGATTTGGTAGCATGTCTCGAACCTATGAACAACCAGGGGTTATATTGAGTTAACTACTGCAAACTGCCCTTGGTAAAACAGTTCATTCAATTTTACTACCTTGGTTGGTCATTTCTAACAAAAGACCAGTTCAAGATTGTCACTGGACCGGTAAGCATTCCCTTCATAGGTCGCTTCGTCATGCTCTGAGCCATTGTCGACCAAAAGACGGTCATGGGTTTTGGACGACTGACATCACCGTAGATGATAGGTGGCTTAACGCAACGGGATCCATAGGATTGGACCCAACCATTGACAGTGAAGGCGAAGCCAGACAGTTGCTCTCCAAAGTACTCAACCATATCATTTCTCTGAGACATGAACAGAAATTCAGATGCCACATTTCTTTTACCTGAGACAATATATGGTTCGTTAAAGGTTCTTCAGCGTTCGTTCGCAACAAATGCTTACCTCAGGCTCTCCATGCACCAAGACATCGATACCGAGCTCTTCCTGAAGCTGAACAACTTTATTGATTTCCTCCTTGATGTTGCTGACATAGACTTCCTCAGAGATTCTAAAGGAACAGGATGCAAGAATATTGTAAAATTAATAACACTGTACTTTTTCGAGGACAAACAACAATATCCAAAGACCAAAAGGCGTACTTTTTCGCTTTGAATTCGCGTCGCACTCTTCTAAGATCCATAGTTTGAGGGAAGGATCCAATTGTTGTGGTAGGTAGCTTTGGAAGGTTCAACTTCTTCTGCTGAGCATCCAACCTGACACTTACATTAGTCGCCCGGCGGTGGTCAGAGCTCTTCAGAGCAGCAGCCTAAGCAAGTCAAAACAGAAATCGGATTGAGCGCATGATGTGCAAGAATATAAAGCGATATTACAAAATGATACTAATATACTTCAGATAAATTCTTACAGCTTTTTGGACAGCCTCATTTGTCACTCTTGGGGACGATTTCCTTGAAGCTTGAGCTGCAGCATTGGCCGAAAAATACGCCTGGAATAAGTGAACATTATAAGCTTAAATCTTAATATACTTCAGTTCCTACGCAACTACAGATTTCCATGGCAAGTCAAATAAACTAAGGTTAAAAGTATTCTCAGTACTCGAGCCAGATAACGCACCTAGCCAAAGGTTACATCGTTTCATTTAAGGTACAACACCCCGTCCCTAAGTTCCCATTGCAAGTTCAAAAGCAGACAAATAAAGTACCTCATCTTTATGTCCAGATAATGCCTTGGCCAAGGCATTAACTTCAACAACTTTCTGCGCGGCAAAAGCAAGCCATGACTTAATTTCATCGTCTAATTTCGTTTCATTCACCAAATCAACAGCAGTGTGAAGAAGCGAGCATGAAGTGGAGACGACAATATTTTCTGTCAACGACACAAAAGAACGGCATATATTACCACTGTTTAAAGTTTGAAAATGTATCCACGCTGATGTAAAAGGTACTAGCAAGTTAAGAAACAAGCACCTTTCCCAACGACATTTTGTAACGCCTCCAAAGTATTTAGGGAAGCTTGAAGGTCATTTGACCATATGTTTCTTCCATCGACCACTCCAGCAAAGAGATATTTGCCCGAAGGAAATTCGCCTTTGATAAGATCAAGTGTCTGTGTTCCACGAACAAGATCAAATCCATAACCAGAGACACCCTTCAAAGATGTAAGGGTCTTGTATGCCTCAGCCGGAACATCAGCAAAATATGTCTCGATCAGAACATTTAAACCGGATAAGACTGATTCCAGCTCCGAGTAGGCATGAGCAAATGCTTGTAACTGGTGTGCATCAAGATCTTTCACAAGTGTAGGCTCATCAAATTGAATCCATGTGGCACCAGCAGCCTTCAGCTCTGAAACAACTTCTCTGCAGGCACCAATAACAGTTAAGAAGAAGAGAGTGGAACCGAAATAACGTGGGACGGACTTCCAGAAAGAGGCAAAGAAATACTGACTTATAAATGGGAAGAATTTTGTCGACTAGAGAGAGAAGTGAAAAGGATTTCTCAACTCCCTTGGCAGGTTTCGATAGCAACAAGAAGGAAACAGGGCCTACAAGAACTGGGATGGTCTCGACTCCGAGCTGCATAGAAAAGTGGGAGTATAAGGGGAAAAAGGTAATAATTGTTACCCGAATAAAGAAAAAAGGGGCTTGTTAGTTCAAAACAGCATAGCAGTTCCTTTGAAGTGTTTTTCTTTTCAATTTTTTCTATAAGAAAACTTACAGCTTTAGCTTCCTTGTACTCGTTTACTGCTTTGTGAGATGCATAAGTGAATTTATCTTCGGGACTCAGCTCGGGGACGATGTAATGGCTGTAATAAAACACGCACATCATTACATTCCTTGCATCATCGACTAATATAAGTCTTACGGAAAAAGTATCGTAAAAAGGTAGAGAAATGCATATAGGCTTTCACTTACTAGTTGGTGTCAAACCACTTTGTCATTTCCATGGCAGGAACCGAAGCGTTCCCTCTAGCCATGGAGAAGTAGGTGTCAAATCCAATCTCACCACCGTTCCATCCGTATCTTGAAGGAACAGCACCAAGCATAGTTGCAGTGTCGAGCACTTGATCGTAATACGAAAAAGTGTTGCTAGGGATAAACTTAATTCCAGCGTCTGCCATCTGCTTCCAAATAGATGCCCTGAGATCAGTAGCCACTTTCTGCAAGTCATCAGCAGTGCTCTTCCCATCCCAGAAAGACTCCAAGGCAAATTTAAGTTCTCTCTTCGGACCAATACGAGGATAACCAACAACGTGGGATGCCATTGCTCTGTTACATAATAACACGATACAACCCTTAATGAACCGGGAAAAAAACTATAAATCAACCATCTTCTTCAATTACAATTTCATAGATTCCTCTAGTATAAAAGAATAATCTCAGCTCACTAATTTCTAGGCGGCGTTGCGCCATCGAGGCCAACTTCAGGGACTGAAAGAATTTTCTCTTTTTCTTTTTGATATCCGTGAGCATCCGAACAGAAGCTTGTGCGTACCTTGACTATTCTCATAAAACGAATGCTGATTGAACACATTCGATTGTTGAAGTAACTCGAATATTAAATCATAAGTAGGTGGCCACTATGACTTAAACTAATTCCCTATGAACTCATTATTTATCTAGCCCGACCTCGTGGTTAGAATTTGAAGTGTTTACAATGAAAATTTTCATATGAACAAGAGCCAAACATGTCCAAGTGCAACAAAAAAAGCATAAGATAAGCATCATTAGTTCAAATCTTATGGAGCTTGTAAACAAATCGAAATGGTGAAACTGAGTTACCAAATCGGCATTAGAGCAAAAAAGAGAAGAAAACCGTCAGCCACCTTATCATGTGTAGCCAAATCAAGGAAAAACATTAAGAACATTAAGAACACGAAACAAAAAGTTTCCAACCCAAACACCAGACAAAATTGAAAGACAAGAAGTCAGAGCCCTTCATGTTCATCTACTTCGATCCCACAACTCCATTAGGTCATTTAAAGCTTAATTCCAAAGATTCAGCTTAAAAACATCCTCCATAATCCATATCCAGATCACAAAACGATGACAAAAACAACCGCAATAGCATCCACAACACAGAAATGGATCATAGAGTAAGAGAAAAGTAAAAGAACAAAAGAAATACCTAACAACAGTGGAAGTAGTGCGAATCGATAAGCGAAGGGAAGGAAGACGGTGGATGGAAGAGACAAGGAGGTATGAAAATGGTGCAATTGTTCCTCTTCTGAGTGCAATACTGGTGGATGAGGAAGAACACGATGATATTCCAAAGGAATCGAGTGATTTCAATGGAAGTAGGGTCATTTATACTCAGATTTCTCTCTTTTTCTCTCTCAAATCCCCACCAAAAATCAACACCCCTTTGATTTTGATCCTCACTTGTTCTTCCTCTCTCTCTCTTACATCACCACCAACCCTGTCGCCAGAATCGAGGCCGGGTTTTACAATCGTTGATTCCAAATTATCCAGACATTCTCAGGTTCATATAGCCACTGAATTCTGATTATGTTCTAATAATAATAATAAAAGAAAATTAGTGAAATAATCTCTATATTTTGGGAATTTTATTTCGTTAATGGCTGTTTATCTTAAATTTCAATAATATTCTTTTAAACTTTTTCAAAAAAAAATTAAATGCCATTAAATTCAAAAATTAAAAAATATTTTAACCTTCAAAAGTATTTTTTTATTAATTTTTATGTAGACTCTGTTAGAGAAACACGACTCTTCTATGATATAGTCCACTTTGAGAATGCTTTGTTTTGGGCTCCCCAAAAAACCTCATACCAATCGAGAGTGTTTTTTTTATTATAAACTCATGATCATTTCCTAAATTAACCGATGTGGGACATTTTCATCTAACAGGCTCGAAGTTTGAAACTAACTACGATAAATTTATTTTTATCTAAGCTTTCGAAAGTAATAATACAATTAAATAATATATATTAATTAACAATAAATTTAGAACTAAATTTAATTATTTTTAATAATGATTATTAACCTATTTATTACGCTTAGTTTGAAATTATTTAGAAGAACAATAAATTTCATTCCAAAAGAAATATTGATGTCGTGAGTCACGTGGGAGGAACATGGGGACGTAAGATGAAATGAACCCCATCGAAAACTTATCCAATAAGATAGCAATTTATCTGTATTATTTTGTCTTATTATAAAAAAATTAACAGTAAATTAATAGACTAAATTTAAAGCTTATTTTATTTTATTGCTCGGACGCGAGAGCGGTACTAAATCGAGGGGAAAAGCTCTTTCTTTATTTAATGGAACTTTCTAGCTGGTGTCAATCAAGAACCGGTTTGTTTCACTTGGTGGGCCGAAAATGCCCGACTTATCCATTTCTCCGGTAAAGTACTGGAGGCTCATGTAGCGGTCCAGTGAAGTAGCTCATTTTCTCTCGTGTCAAGCAATAGAATTGTCTTGTCTATGACTCAATTCCATCATGACAGGGTATTTTTGTCTTTTCGCCATTTGTTTGGTTTTTTAAATAGGAGAAAAAAACATGGATGTGAGAAATCAAAATTTGGGTAATTGACCAAATGAACTAGTTTTTATCTAACAAATTTACACAGTTTTTGTCACACCCGAGTAAATGTGAGGTATATGAATGAACTGTGTACATCGAAATGAAAACAATTCTAAGAATATGATGACTAAGAAAGACTTAAAAGAATTAGAAATCGCTACTTATTTTCATTTAAATCCTAAGAATATATATATATATATCACTACCATTAGAATGGATGGAAACCGTTAATATTTATCTCGAAAATATCCTTGAACTTTCAATAGAATTTAAAAAATACACTTTAACTTTCAAAAGTGATAAGCGCCTACAATGCTGGAATTTGCAAAGCTAGAGGTCCTTCTAGAATCCTTGCAAAACGCTCACAGAGAAAGCTAACTTAACGAATTGATTCCAACCAAGAGCTGGTTAGAAGATGAATGACTCTTAGATCGAACTTGGAATCTATGATGGTCACTCTTAGAAACCAAGGCAATTCACTCCAGAATTAGCTTGATTAAAACTAATTCAATGAATCGGTTTAAACATCAAACCTAAAGCAAG
>NC_036642.1:5598647-5604585 GCF_002806865.2 Cucurbita pepo subsp. pepo
ACAATGCTGGAATTTGCAAAGCTAGAGGTCCTTCTAGAATCCTTGCAAAACGTTCACAGAGAAAGATAACTTAACGGATTGATTCCAACCAAGAGCTGGTTAGAAGATGAATGACTCTTAGATCGAACTTGGAATCTATGATGGCCACTCTTAGATACCAAGACAATTCACTCCAGAATTAGCTTGATCAAAACTGAATCGGTTTAAACATCAAACCTAAAGCAAGATTTGAAAAAGAATAACACCGAAAGGGTATCAAGGAAACACAAAGGCTTTTTTTTTCTGTATTCAACCATTTATTCAAACATGAATATTACATGCCTTTAAATAGGCCCAAAAGATAACCCGAATATAATAAAGTTCAACCACCAACCACAAATCACTAATAAATGCTATTAAATACAAATTGAACAAAATAAGACATTCATAAATTATCTTAATTAGTAGTTCAACTACCAATGACAAGTCTTCTAATCACTTTCCAATATCAGCCACTCTATTATTTTCTTGATTTGATTCTTGAATCTTTTTTGTATTGCTTCTTGTAATTGCAAGTTCGGGTACATGGAAGTGATCAGTTGTTGGATTCATATCATCCCTCTTTCTTTAAAAGAATTTGTCCTCAAATCAAGTTCTTCGTTCTTTCTGGACAAGAACTGAATATTGTTTTTTTTTTTTCACTTTTTTTTCTCACCTTTACCTTAGTTTCTTCTCTCCCCTGTTGTTCTTCGTATTCTTTTCTTTTCTTCTCTAATTTCAATTGGTCATAATGTACTTTATATGGAGACAATGGAAGTAAAGTAAATTTCTTCGCACACAAAGTAAAAGTATACTTGTTCGTCAAACCATCAAATGTTACCTCTCTATCATATTGCCAAGGTCGGCCGAATAAGATGTCCCCCGCATGCATTGGTACGACATCACAAATAACTTCATCTTTATATCTTCCAAGTGTAAAAGAAATAAGAGCTTGGGAGTTCACCTTAATTTCTTCTTTGTTTGTTAACCAATGAAGTTTGTATGGTTTTGGATGGGGATGGACAGAAAGTTGAAGTCTTTTTACAAGGAAGCTGCTTACCACATTTGTGCAACTTCCACTATCAATCACCAAGCTGCATGGGTTTCCTTTGACCAAACATCTTGTGTGGAACAAGTTTTCCCTTTGATCTTCAAATTTCTCTTCCTTGATTTGAACATTGAGTACCCTTCTTGTGATCAAAGATATGGAATTACCTTCTTCAACATACTCATCATCATATGCTGCGATTTCTTCCACAAGCTGTGAGTCATGATCCTCACATTCATCATCTGAATCAAGTATACCATTCCTTATCACCATAACTTTTTTATTAACACACTCTTTGCTCATGTGTCCAAACCCTTTGCACTTCCAACATTGAATAGAACTAGACTTCTCCTTTACCGTCTTTGAAGCTTCATTCTTTTTACCAATGGAACTCTCAGCCTCCACTCTTTTAGCAGCCACAAACTTTTCTTTTGGTGACATTGATTCATTTCTATTCACAAAACTATCCTTGTTCCAAGTTTTAGAATTTGAAAAGGTGTTAGTTCGTGATGTGTACCTTTTTGAATGCTCTTTTTCTTCCTTCAATTGGTCTTCAATTTTGAGAGCATAATGATACATGTCTTCCAGATATGGTGGTGGATTTCTGTCAACAAGATGAGCAATTTCTCGATTCAAACCTCCAAGGAATCTAGACATGGTATCTTCTTCTTCTTCTCTAACATTTGCTCTTTCCATCATAGTTTCCATCTCTTGATAATATTCCGCCACACTTTTTGTTCCTTGCCTCAAACCTTGCAATTTAGTTTTCAAATTTCTTTCATAATGTTTTGGAACATACCTTTTTCTCATGGCTTCTTTAAGTTCTTCCCATGTCTCTATTGGATCCTCCTCTTTTCTTCTTCTCTCGGATTTGAGATGTTGGTACCAATCACTAGCATGATTGGTAAATTCGGCAATAGCAAGTCTCATCTTCTTATTTTCACTATAGGTGTTGCAATCAAACACATGCTCTATCTTTCTTTCCCATTGCAAGTATGCCTCAGAATCTGCCGTTCCACAAAATGGCGGGATTTTGAGTTTAACTCCCCCATCTCTATCTTCATGTACTCTTTCCATCCTTCTAGGTTGCATAATAGTTGCATGGTTATTTCTTCCTCTCCATCTACCATCAACTTGTCTTTCTTGTACTACTATACCTTCATCTTCTTGTAATGTTCGTTCTTGTCTTTGTTGTTGCGCCCTTCTTTCTTGTCTATCTTCCATCATCATTTCCATCATACCTTGAATTGCTTGAAGAATGGTTGTATTAAGATCTGGTACTGGTGGTACTGCTTCTCCATTATGTGACATTTTGTTATCAAGGGACCTCTCCACACTTCTCACAAAAATTTCACTCAGGGACACTCGTGTTTAACACTCAAAGGTAGGCTTTTGGTACTAGGTCAAGAATGTAAAGGCTGGCTTTTTTTTTTTTTTTTTTGTGCAATCTTGCTTTAAGCTTGATTATAACCAATTCAACGATCAATTCTAACAAGCTAAGACTAGTATCTCAAGGATCAAGAGCTTGAAAATAAATGATAAGAACTGAATATATATTTTTTTTTTTCTCTCAGAACTGATTTTTTTTTTCTACTGATTTTTTTTTTCTTTCTTTTTTTCGTTAATCTGAGAGAGAAAAAAATTGATACAAAAAAAAATAACAATAAAAATATTTCACCTCTAGAGCGGCCAAAGAACGTCGACCAAATGCTCTGATACCAAATGATAAGCGCCTACAATGCTGGAATTTGCAAAGCTAGAGGTCCTTCTAGAATCCTTGCAAAACGCTCACAGAGAAAGCTAACTTAACGGATTGATTCCAACCAAGAGCTGGTTAGAAGATGAATGACTCTTAGATCGAACTTGGAATCTATGATGGTCACTCTTAGATACCAAGACAATTCACTCCAGAATTAGCTTGATCAAAACTAATTCAATGAATCGGTTTAAACATCAAACCTAAAGCAAGGTCTGAAAAAGAATAACACCAAAAGGGTATCAAGAAAACACAAAGGTTTTTTCTGTATTCAACCAATCATCCAAACATGAATATTACATGCCTTTAAATAGGCTCAAAAGATAACCCTAACATAATAAGGTTCAGCCATCAACTACAAATCACTAATAAATGCTATTAAATACAAATTGAAGAAAATAAGGCATTCATACAAACTACTAATAAATGCTATTAAATACAAATGGAAGAAAATAAGGCAATTCATAAATTGTCTTAATTGGTAATTCAACTACCAATGGTAAGTCTTCTAATCACTTTCCAATATCAGCCACTCCATTTGATTTGATTCTTGAATCTTCTTTGTATTACTTCTTGTAATTGCTCGTTCGGGTACATGGAAGTGATCAGTTGTTGGATTCATATCACCAGTGGCTTCTATGAGGCGGTGCAAAGGAGGCTCGAGGGCTTGCTAAGGAAGGCGGCAAGGGTCGTGGGTAAATCGAAAGGTGTTTTCTGGTCCCCTTGAGCCGGGTGGTGCTTGTGTGTGGGGTGTGGCACGATGAAACAAGGGAATGAAAGATTGCTTTGCTTTGGAAGCTCTTTACCCTCCCCATAATAAGGGCTCTGTAGTCTTGGGGAGCGTTGAAGCTTGCTTCTTATCCAAAGTTTGATTGGTCATCAATACGACCTGTCCTTAATAGAACCGATCTGATTCTCTAAACAACCGAAATTTCGTACTTCTATCGGATCCTCCTTATCTTCTGATTGAGCTTGTGTAGGTAGATGTTGCCTGGTAGGGCCGATAGTAGTACACTGTGTAAAAGAGTCGTCCGACGGAAAAGACTTTCTAAATGGAGTAAAAGAACTTGGAATCTTCGATCTCTTCCTTCAAGATCGAGATGAGTCGATGTCGGTCGATGGTGTGAAAACACTTCCTGATGTCGAATTCCAAAAACCAGCGAGAGGTTCCCCACTCTTCTTTGATCCGTCTTAGGGCCGAGTGGCGGCCTCGCCCCGAGTGGAAGTGCGATGTGTTTGGAAACTCGGGATCATAAATGGATTCGAGTACCATTCTTGATTAGCGCCAACAATGCTGGATTTTGCAAAGCTAGAAGTCCTTCTAGAATCCTTGCAAACGTTCACAAAGAAGGCTAACTTAACGAATTGATTCCAACCAAGAGCATGNTGATGGTCACTCTTAGATACCAAGACAATTCACTCCAGAATTAGCTTGATCAAAACTAATTCAATGAATCGGTTTAAACATCAAACCTAAAGCAAGGTTTGAAAAAGAATAAAACCAAAAAGGTATCAAGAAAACACAAAGGTTTTGTTAGTATTCAACAATGATCCTCAAGCATGAATATTACATGCCTTTAAATAGGCCAAAAAGATAACCCAAACATAATGAAGTTCATCTATCAACTACAAATTACAACTACCAATAAAAGCTTGTAAATACAAATTGAAGAAAATAAGGCAAACATAAATTGTCTTAATTGGTAGTTCAACTACCAAAGGCAAAGTCTTCTAATCACTTTCCAATGTTAGGCACTTCATTATTTTCTTGATTTGAGATGCTAATGCTATAAAGATTTTTGGGTTCAAAAGTATTTGTTTCAACTTGTACACTAGTTAGCCATCGAAGATGCAATGTATAGGCCTCTTGATATGAATTTAACTGTTGACCCTTTGCATGTACCCGAAGGACCGATTAAAAGAAGCAAGGTTAAGAAGATTCAGGAGGCCTATACATTGCATCTTCGAAAGCTAGCTAGTGTACAAGTTGAAACAAAGACTTTTGAGCCCAAAAATCTTTATAGCATTAGCATATCAAATCAAGAAGATAATGGAGTGGCTGACATTGGAAAGTAATTAAAATACTTGCCTTTGATAGTTGAACTACCAATTACGACAATTTATGAATACCTTATTTTCTTCAATTTGTATTTAATAGTATTTATTAGTGATGTGTGGTTGGTGGCTGGACTTTATTATGTTAGGGTTATCTTTTGGACCTATTTAAAGGCATGTAATATTCATGTTTGGGGGATTTTTGTTGAATAGAGAAAAAAACCTTTGTGTTTTCTTGATACCCTTTTGGTGTTATTCTTTTTCAAACCTTGCTTTAGGTTTGATGTTTAAACCGATTCATTGAATTAGTTTTGATCAAGCTAATTCTGGAGTGAATTGTCTTGGTATCTAAGAGTGACCATCATAGATTCCAAGTTCGATCTAAGAGTCATTCATCTTCTAACCAGCTCTTGGTTGGAATCAATCATAATGTTTTGGAACATACCTTTTTCTCATGACATCTTTAAGTTCTTCCCATGTCTCTATTGGATTCTCCTCTTTTCTTCTTCTCTCGGATTTGAGATGTTGGTACCAATCACTAGCATGATTGGTAAATTCGGCAATAGCAAGTCTCATCTTCTTATTTTCACTATAGGTGTTGCAATCAAACACATGCTCTATCTTTCTTTCCCACTGCAAGTATGCCTCAGAATCTGCCGTTCCACAAAAGGGCGGGATTTTGAGTTTAACTCCCCCATCTCTATCTTCATGTACTCTTTCCATCCTTCTAGGTTGCATAATAGTTGCATGGTTATTTCTTCCTCTCCATCTACCATCAACTTGTCTTTCTTGTACTACTATACCTTCATCTTCTTGTAATGTTCGTTCTTGTCTTTGTTGTTGCGCCCTTCTTTCTTGTCTATCTTCCATCATCATTTCCATCATACCTTGAATTGCTTGAAGAATGGTTGTATTAAGATCTGGAACTGGTGGTACTGCTTCTCCATTATGTGACATTGTTATCAAGGGGCCTCTCAATACTTCTCACAAAAATTTTACTCAGGGACGCTTGTGTTTAACACTCAAAGGTGGGCTTTTGGTACTAGGTCAAGAATGTAAAG
>NC_036642.1:5606345-5607607 GCF_002806865.2 Cucurbita pepo subsp. pepo
AATGTCACATAATGGAGAAGCAGTACCACCAGTACCAGATCTTAATACAACCATTCTTCAAGCAATTCAAGGTATGATGGAAATGATGATGGAAGATAGACAAGAAAGAAGGGCGCAACAACAAAGACAAGAACGAACATTACAAGAAGATGAAGGTATAGTAGTACAAGAAAGACAAGTTGATGGTAGATGGAGAGGAAGAAATAACCATGCAACTATTAACCTCAAAATCCCACCCTTTTGTGGAACGGCAGATTCTAAGGCATACTTGCAGTGGGAAAGAAAGATAGAGCATGTGTTTGATTGCAACACCTATAGTGAAAATAAGAAGATGAGACTTGCTATTGCCGAATTTACCAATCATGCTGGTGATTGGTACTGATAAGATAAGGAATCACTACAAGGGGAGTAAGAAGAAAAGAGAAGGATCCAATAGAGACATGGGAAGAACTTAAAGAAGCCATGAGAAAAAGGTATGTGCCAAAACATTATGAAAGAAATTTGAAAACTAAATGGCATGGTTTGAGGCAAGGAACAAAAAGTGTGGCGGAATATTATCAAGAGATGGAGACTATGATGGAAAGAGCAAACATTAGAGAAGAAGAAGAAGATACGATGTCTAGATTTCTTGAAGGTTTGATTCGAGAAATTGCTCATCTTGTTGACAGAAATCCACCACCATATCTGGAAGACATGTATCATTATGCTCTCAAAATTTATCAATGGATTTTGTTTTAGGTTTACCTAGGACGAGGAAAGGTTATGATAGCATTTTTGTTGTGGTTGATCTATTTAGTAAAATGGTTCATTTTATTCCTTGTCACAAAACTGATGATGCAAAACATATTGTTGACTTGTTCTTTAGGGAAGTTGTACGATTGCATGGCATTCCTAAAAGCATCGTTAGTGATCGTGATGTCAAATTTTTAAGCCACTTTTGGCGTGTTTTATGGGGTAAGTTAGGAACTAAGCTAGTATATTCAACTACTTGTCATCCTCAAATGGATGAACAAACGGAAGTTGTTAACAGAACCATGACTATTATGCTTAGGGCTATTATTGATAAGAATCTTAAGACTTGGGAGGATTGTTTGCCATTTATAGAATTTGCATATAATAGGGTTGTTCATAGCACTACTAAATGCACACCTTTTGAAATTGTTTATGGCTTTAATCCTTCAACCCCCATTGACTTGTTACCTATACCGTCACAAGAGTTAGTGAATTTTGATGCAAATGCCAAGGTTGAGTTTGTTCATAAA
>NC_036642.1:5609476-5611328 GCF_002806865.2 Cucurbita pepo subsp. pepo
CTAAACTACATAGAATTGCAAAGAAACTTAGCCATTGGCTAAAGAAAGCACAAATGCTTCTTTTAATATATTTTCCAAGTCTTCTTACAAATACAACATACAAGGCTTTATATAGCCTCAAAAATGAAACTATTAAAGGACTTCCAAGAGTTGTAACATTCATACTTTATGGCCATAATTAGCCATTATGTAAATGTAACCGAAATTAAATAAAAAGTCTTAAAATACAATAACTCTAAATTACTCTAAATTGTAACTCACCCAAAATTTATAACAATCAAACACTTCATTCTTCTTCAATGTGGCATGAATTGAAACATCTTTTGATAATTTTGACAACCTTTTCTTCACATCTTCATTGAAGTATATTGTATTATTGATGTCTTTTGATTCATATCACCCTGAGTGTAAAATCAGTGAGTTGAGTGTCTTAGGTCCTAAACATATTTCACTACTGTTTGTACAATCATGAACCAAGATGGAGGAAATGGAGGGGAGATCAATGAAGCTAGGTGGAGAGAAGCACAAGTCGGAAAATTACTCGTTTGAATCAAGTTATTAGTACATTGACAGACCGGATGGAGCGAATTGAAAGAGCCTTAGGTAATCTTCAAGGGGGTGAAGTACTCTTGAATGAAGGAGTTGAAAATGAAGAAGATGACAATGTCACCCTTTTAGCGGGACATAGTCCTAGGGGAGGGAGAGATGTCGGTCGAGGGAGAGGAAGAGTCAGAAGAAGGGGTAGAGAAATTTTAGCACAAAAAAGAATTGAGAGGGAGTACCAGTATGAGAGAGAAAAGGAAGAGGAGTCGGGGGAGTAAAGCTAAAAATTCCAACTTTCTAAGGGAGATCGTATCCAGAGGAGTATTTGCAATATGAGAGCAAAATTGAGCATGTCTTCGATTGCAACAATTTCAGTGAAGAAAGAAAGTTGAAGCTTGCTGTGGCTGAATATGAGGATTAGAGTTGCCTTATCAGTTTGGTATCAGAGCCTAGACTNTTTAATTCAAAGGTTCTTGCTTCAACAAAAGCTTGGATCGTTGGGCTGAGGATTAGAGTTGCCTTATCAGTTTGGTATCAGAGCCTAGACTTGCATCTTTGTGGCTGACTCTAGAATTGATTTTATCTTTAATTTCCGCTATTGTTTATCGTCTCTTTAAATCTGCCATTTCTTTTCTTACTGTCATTTCCAACGTTCTTCATTATCTTTCTACTTTGTTCTTAGTGTCCTGTTAAAGATCATATTTAGATCTTGAAAGAAAAAAAAAAATCCTTATCATATTGTTCTTAATAAATCCTTATCATTAGACCATTTGTACCTTTATTTGAAGATCAGAAATTTCACTTCTCATTTTTCCCTAAAGCATATAAATCTGGAATTGTTGTGTTCGATCTTCACCACCATTCTCTTTGGAATTAATTTTTTCCAGTGTGTAATTATATCCAAAAATATCTTTGTGTCTCTTGTTTGTTTGTTCACTTCTTGTTTTATTTTGTTGTTATTTCATAATTAACTTATCTTGATTGCCTTGAATAGCTTGCTACTATCAGAATTGTTTTACCCATATATTAGCCTATCTTGATCATAATTTAGTCACTTTCCCAAACAGCCTACCTTTGTGTGTATAAACACGAGTGTCCCTGTGATAAGATAAGGAATCAACTACAAGGGGAATAAAATTCGGATTACCTTGTTGATCGAATATCTCAAGGCAAGAAGAACACTTGATTGAGATTCGAATCACTCCACAAGCAAGATCGATCATGTCTAGCTTGAATGATTCTTGTTGATCAAATATCTCAAACACTTGTTTGAGATTCGAATCACTCCACAAGCAAGATTGATCATGTC
>NC_036642.1:5616278-5641219 GCF_002806865.2 Cucurbita pepo subsp. pepo
ACTCTTAGATCGAACTTGGAATCTATGATGGTCACTCTTAGATACCAAGACAATTCACTCCAGAATTAGCTTGATCAAAACTTGCAAAGGGTCAGCAGTTGAATTCATATCAGTTTGTCTTCTCCAGTTTGAACCTACATGAGTGAAGCCCAATAGATTTCAAGTTTGTCTCCTTAGCCACTCTAACATATCAACAATAGATTTCAAGTTTGTCTCCTGGGTTTGAAACATATCAACAATAGATTTCAAGTTTGTCTCCTGGGTTTGAAACATATAACGTTTGTCTTCTCCAGTTTTTCTCCTGGGTTGAACCTACATGAGTGAAGCCCAATAGATTGAGTGAAGCCCGATAGATTTCAAGTACCTATACGAGTGAAGCCCAATAGATTTCAAGTTTGTCTCCTTAGCCACTCTAACATATCACTAATAGATTTCAAGTTTGTCTCCTGGGTTTGAAACATATCAACGTTTGTCTCCTTAGCCACTCTAACATATCAACAAGTTAAGGAGCCCAATAGATTTCAAGTTTGTGTGTCCTTAGCCACTCTAAAATATCAACAAGCCCAATAGATTTCAAGTTTGTCTCCTTAGCCACTCTAACATAACAAAAATAGATTTCAAGTTTGTGTCTCCTTAGACACTCTAACATATCAACAAGCCCAATAGACTTCAAGTTTGTCTCCTTAGCCACTCTAACATATCAACAATAGATTGTATATGAACCAAGAGACATCGATCCTACAATATACTTCAATGAAGATGTGAAGAAAATATTGTTGAAATTATCAAAAGATATTTCCATTCATGTCACATTGAAGAAGAATTAAGCTCCATGTTATAAATTTTGGGTGGATTACAATTTAGAGTTATTGTATTTCATTAATGTTGTTTAAGAGTTTTTATTTACTTTAGGTTACAATTACATAATGGTTAATTATGGCATTAAGTATGAATATTACAACTCTTGGAATGCCTTTAATAGTTTCATTTTTTAGGCTATATAAAGCCATGTAGGTTGGATTTGTAAGTAGACTTGGAAAATATAGTAAAATGAGCATTTGTGCTTCTCTTTAGCCAATGGCTAAGTTTCTTTGCAATTGTATGTAGTTTAGGTTGCATGTAGAATCATTCAAGCTCGACATGATCAATCTTGCTTGTGGAGTGATTCGAATCTCAAAAAAGTGTTCTTGTGTTGAGATATTTGATCAACAAGAATCATTCAAGCTAGACATGATCGATCTTGCTTGTGAAGTGATTCGAATCTCAAACAATGTTCTTGCCCTGAGATATTCGATCAACAAGGTAATCTGAGTCTTACTCCCCTTGTAGTGATTCCTTATCTTATTAGATTGCCCAATAGATTTCAAGTTTGTCTCCTTAGCCACTCTAACATATCAACATAGATTTCAAGTTTGTCTCCTGGGTTTGAACCTACACGAGTGAAGTTTGTCTCCTTGGTTTGAAACTACACGAGTGAAGCCCAATTGATTTCAATCAACAATAGATTTCAAGTTTGTCTCCTGGGTTTGAACCTACACGAGTGAAGCCCATTTGATTTCAATCAACAATAGATTTCAAGTTTGTCTCCTGGGTTTGAACCTACACGAGTGAAGCCCAATTGAAATTCAAGTTTGTCTCCTTAGCCACTCTAACATATCAACACTACATCTAGTCTAACATATCAACGTTTGTTGGAAGACGAGTGAAGCCCAATAGATTTCAAGTTTGTCTCCTTAGCCACTCTAACATATCAACGTTTGTTGGAAGATTTTATTGTTTTTTTCCGTTTTCATTTTGCAATTGTCAAATGGTCAAAATTGACTTCGTCTTGGTGGAGATTGAAGGGGATCGGGATTGAATCCCGGCCACAAACGTCTTTTGTCAGGAGACTATAAATACCCACAGTATATTATGTAAAAATCAGATTCGTTGATGAATGTAATTCAGATCTCAAATTGTCTTTTTTAGGAGACTATAAATACTCACAATATGTTATGCAAAAATCAGATTCGTGGATGAATGTAATACAGATCTCAAATTGAGACATTTTCCTAGAAATCCGAGCATCATATTTGCCAGTTCTAAATTTCAAGCAATTCTTTTGTAAGAATTGCACCCGAGCTATTCATTCAAGCCTTGATCAAGTTTGATTGTGGAGTGACTCAATTTAGAACAAGGATTCCAAATCTTGCTTCTAGGTCTTCGATGGTAAGAGGTAATCTAATTCTAGTTTTATCTCTTAGTTGATCCGAATTTTGTATAAGAAGGTGTTAATTACTTTGATTCAAGGATTCTTGCTTCAACAAAAGCTTGGATCGTTGGGCTGAGGATTATGGTTACCTTATCAACCTCCTTCCTATGTTACAAAAAAATCTTAAACTCGTAAATGCCTGTTCGCATCGCAAGAGAGCCAATTGGGTTTGGTATATTCATATTATAACATATGAATATTGAGATTTGAACTCATAAGGTTATTTACAGACAAAAGTTTTCGGTTATTGGGAAAAAAGAAATATACTTATAATGTCGAATCAGGCTACTAGGAGTTCGATTGGATGGAGTTTGATTGGATCTAATCTTCTTCCCTATACAAGAGATGCTATGTTCCTCCTTCCTATGTTACAAAAAAATCTTTAACCCGTAAACACCTGTTCGCATCGCAAGAGGGCCAAGCAGCCCTCAGGCCCCCTTTTTCGCAGTGATCGATGACAGAATGGCACAAACAAATCCAATGACTTGGATTTGGCAATTCTCTATTTCTTTTCTCTTTACCCCTTTTGATATCTTTCTAAATGGTGGTGCACCTCCAGATGGGTAGGAGCCGGCCTCCCATCTCTCTTATGCAGCATTTATTAGCTTAGTTGAGTTGGGTGGATCGTGCAATAAGCCTCTCTCGACCCTGATAAGGCAACCCTAATCCTCAGCTCAACGATCTAAGCTTTTGTTGAAGCAAGAACCCTTGAATCAAAGTAATTAACACCTTCTTATGCAAAATTTGGATCAACCAAGAGATAAGGCTAGAAGTAGATTACCTCTTACGATCGAAGATCTAGAAGCAAGATTTGGAAACCTTGTTCTAAATTGAGTCACTCCACAATCGAACTTGATCAAGGCTTAATTGAATGGCTCGGGTGCAATTCTACCATAAGAATTGCTTGAAACTTAGAAATGACAAATATGATGTTCAGATTTCTAAGGGAAACGTCTCAATTTGAGATTTGAATTACATTCATCCACGAATCTGAATTTTACATAAAATATTGTGCGTATTTATAGTCTCGCGACAAAAGACGTTTGTGGACAGGATTTATTCGAGACGTTTGTGGACGAGATTTATTCCCGATCCCCTTTAATCTCCACAAAAGAATAAGTCAAATTGACCATTTGACTTTTACATAATTTATGAAATTAAACATAGTTTTTTTTTTTTAACAAATGTTGATGTACTCGAGTGGCTAATGCGACAGGTTTGAAATCAATTGAGTTGTCTGTGCGGGTTCGAATTTTGTTGTTGACATATTTTATCAAATGTTTTGATCAAATCTGCATGCTTCACTCACAAAAATATTAGAAGGAATAGGAAGCAAATGAAGTGTATTAAATCCATAAACTACTTTTTAAAGAATAAGTCAGCAGCATGCTTTGCATCAATTGTATAGATATATATTAGTCCAAGGTTTGTTAGGTACATTCAAAGGAGTATAAAATTCGTTTGGTTGTGATCTAGATTTAGTTTCTTTGCATTTAAAACATTTGCTACAAAACTTTTGGATGTTGTACTTCATGTTCGGCCAAAAGAAGTGTTTTATGCAACATCTTATAAACTTTATTAATCCTGAGATGTCCCATTAAGGCACCACCATGTGCTTCTCTCAAAAGCAAATCTTTTATAGAGCATTTAGGAATATAAAGCATAAAAAATTTATGAAACAAATAATAATCATCCATGGTGGTGCCTTAATAATCATCCACTGTTTGTCCCTTGTTCGTTAAGAGGGACTGATAAGTCTGTAGCTCATTGAGAAGAGCAGTCAAGTTATATTCTATTTTGTTCATTACCACATTTGATATGAATCCAACAACTGATCACTTCCATGTACCCGAACGAGCAATTACAAGAAGCAATACAAAGAAGATTCAAGAATCAAATTAAGAAAATAATGGAGTGGCTGCTATTGGAAAGNAAGATATTAAAGCTTGGGAACCGTAGACATGCAAAGTGGGTGGAATTTATTAAAACATTTTCGTATGTCATCAAATATAAGCAAGGTAAGGATAATATGGTAGCTCATGTGTTATCTAAAATGTATGATCTCTTTACTTCTCTTACTACAAAAATTCTTGGATTTGAGCCTATTACAGAATTATATAGAGATGACTAAGACTTCAGAACTGTTTATGCATCTTGTCTTGCAAAAAAAGCAATGGATGATTATTATGTGTTTCATAAATTTTTAATTAAGAAAAGTATACTTTGTATTCCTAAATGCTCTATAAAATATTTGTTTTTGAAAGAAACATATGGTGGTGCCTTAATGGGACATCTTAGGATTAATAAAGTTTATAAGACATTAAATAAACACTTTTGTTGGCCGAAAATGAAGCATGATGTTCATAAGTTTTGTAGCAAATGTTTTTAGACGCAAAAAAACTAAATCTAGATCACAACCAAACGAATTTTATACTCCTTTGAATGTACTTAACAAACCTCGGACTAATATATCTATAAAATTTGTGTTTGATACCTTTTTGGTGTTATTCTTTTTCAAACCTTGCTTTATATTTGATGTTTAAACCGATTCATTGAATTAGTTTTGATCAAGCTAATTCTGGAGTGAGTCGTGAAAACCAAGAAAGAAGAAAAAAAGTGATTTTGAGGAAAAGAGAGAAAATGTGAGTTTCAAGGAAGGGAGAAATGAGGAATATGTTAGCTCAAGAACCAAAATTTGTACTTATGTGCAAAGGATTATGTTTAGCAATAGAACCAAAAACTGATGATGCTTTGCCAAGTGCTTTTAAGTCTCTTTTGCAGGAATTTAATGACATGTTTCCGCATGAAGATGCATGTATGGGGTTTCCCCTCTAAGAGAAATTAAACACCAAATTGACTTCATGCTGTTGGGTTTTATGTCCTAAAACTCATAGTTTGTAAACAAAAACATATTCTATTTTCAATAAAGTTATTATTGTTGTTTATTCAGTAAAGATTGTTATTGAATAAAGTGAACTTTACGATCATTAATCTAAATCCAATAAACTAAGAACACTCTGGCTATAGTATGACTACTTGAACTATATGTAGAGACATAAGAGTGGATCAAGTTCAAGTATATAGTCAAAATGATCTATAGTATAAGGATAAGGCTGAGTACCTTATTCTGGGGACACTATGGATGCGGCCCACTTTTGTATATGATATAAACAATGCGATCACTAAATTGTGCATGTGGAGACATGTGAGTGGGGGCGTCCTATGCAATGAGTATTGCATAAGATCGGACCATGAAGAAAACCACTCTCACTTTATAAAGTCGTTTACTGTTGAGACTGATTTTCTTTTCATTCGATAACCTAGGTAACTCGGTTTTAATCCTGAGCTAACCATGAACTCCTGTTTATTCGGAATTATCCTTAGATTTGCATGGGTGAGAGTGGCTCTAGTTCGCCGACTCAACAGGCCTCCCATTTCAGGGGTAAGACTGGGTGAATGGCTGGGGACGTGGGGTGCAAGACGGAATTCACTCCTACCCACTTTTAGGGATAGAAGAAAGGTAGTTCCCTTAAGCACTGACTCCAGGTCTTGAACAAGGGGCCCCACCCTCTCATTGGCCTGAGAGGGATTCGGTTTACTGGTTGGACCACAAACCAATTGTTTATTAGAGGATCAGTGAGACATAAGGAACAAGAAGTAACTTCAGGGGTAAAACGGTAAATTGACCCAGCTCTAGTTACGAACAACCTGTGAAGGATCGACTTACTAATCATGGTTATATCAGATGGACAGAAATATATCTATAGTGAGGGGAGTGCAACTACTAGGCTATAGTGGAGTGTCCTAGTAGTTAACGAATGTTGGTTAACCAGGTTAATGAGTTTAATCGGTTAATCTTGAATCGTTGGAGCCCATGATCTATAGGTCCATTAGGTCCCTCTGCTAGCTCATATCGGACTAAACCATAGAACAGTGTGACGAGTGAGTTCGAAGTGTTCGAATTCAAATTAGGGAATATGCGTTACATATATACGATATATTTAACCGCAATTTTATTTTATTTACGAAATAAACGAAAAGAGAGAATCTGAGATATTTAAATAAGATTTAAATATCTTAATCAATTATGTGTCGGAATTGACTGGGATTGGCATTTGAATTAATATTAAATATTAATTAAATAGTTTAATTAATTATTTAATGTTACTTTAATTTGAAATTCATTATTCAAATTAATTGTTGAATTAAAATGAAGAAAGTCAAAATGTTGACTTTCATCTAATTAAAATGAAGAAAGTCAAAATGTTGACTTTCATCTAATGGAAAAATCATGTTAGTGGAATTTTGAGGTGTCAAAATTTGGTTTAACCAAACTTGCATGTTTGCCAAATAAACCCCACAAGTTTGAGTGGAATTTTGAGTGTCAAAATTTGGTTAACTCAAACATGCATGCTTGCCACATAATCTCAAACATTTGAGTGGAATTTTAAGTGTCAAGATTTGGTGATCTCAAGTTTGCATGAACATGCAAACTTGACTCTTTAAATAGAGTGATCATGATACTTGGAAGGGATTCTTCATCTTGATGAAAAACCTCTCACAAGCACTCTCTTTCACGTATACAAAATCCCTCCCAAGTTTAGTCACTCACCGGATTCCACAATCCCGTTCTAAGGCCGGAGAATAGTGGAGAAGACACTAGTGGTGGTTCGAAATCGGTTCGTGAGGCAAAAGGAGTTTGAACTACAAAAGGTTAGTATTTAAACTCATTAAGTTTTAATACTTATGAACATGCTAGTCATTTACAATAATTGATGTTCTAAAAGTGCCTAAGATCCAAATTGCTTCCGCATGTGTTATATTAACACCATCAATTGGTATCAGAGCAAGTTTTAGGCACTTTATTTACATTAATTTGATCATGGTGGGTACCATTTCATGCATGAAATTTGTGGTTGCTAAAGTGGATGGTTTTGGTTTTGGCTTTTTTTTTATGCTTCCATTTGATACAATTATTGTAATAAGCCTAAGGTGTATGGGCTTTAATAAATGAAGAAAGGTCTGTAATTTTTATAAAGTCATTAGAGTCCACTTTAGGTTGTAATTGATCGAAAATGGAAGAGATAAGCAAGCTGAACCGAAGAGGATGGAAGAGGCGGTTCGGGTGTTTTTTCTGTCGTTGGGGACCGATTGAACGTTTTTAAGGGTTGGTTGGTCCAGTTCGTGATCGTCGGGAGCGGCTCAAGTTATTTTTAGTTATTAATGTAATAATTTAGTTAATTGCTTGCTTTAAAATGCCAAAACCAACCCACTTTAGTGTGTTTAATTAATTATGCATTATGAATGTATGTTTTAATTAAATAGAAAATGTATATGCATAAAGTATGTCATATAGATTTAAAATCCCACCATAGGCTAAGCATGTTTCATGCATTCCAAGTATGTTATAAGTGTTATAATGTATAGTATGCATGTCTTAGGGTTCCATGAGTGATAGATATAAATTGTTATATTATTGCATGGAATGGATGATTATATAAATTGTTATATAAAGCATGTTATAGGTTATTTTCAACGTCATAAAATGAGGTAGACGTTAAAATCTATAATAAAGATAACAGCATGCTCACTAAGGGTTAAGAACCGAGCACGATCAATTTTAACAGTTAAAAGGGGTCGATGTCTTATAAAATTGCGGTTACGAGAAAGCTCACCTGGCACGATCTTGTCTAAGGCTGAAGGTACTTAAGTTGACGGTTTACGGAACACCTACTACCTGGAGATCGGACCAGTACTTGAGCTTAGTTAGCCGAGTTTTATGAGCATGCTTAAGTGATTTAAGATTTAGAAAAATCACCTAGACTTAAGTTATATTTAATTAGCCGGAATATACTTAAGTAATGAGTATACCCAACCATATAAAATACTTAGTGGGAGGAAAAAGGTGTATAAGATACATCGTTTTCTCTTCACGCTCTCTGTAAAATTCACACAGTGAGATTCATGCTCGGCCTCGTGTCGCCCTGGGAGCGTCCTCCATTCGGAAGGTATTTGCATGAGTCAATAACAAGGGGAATTGAGAAAGTATTTATAGTAAGTGGGAGAAGGAAGTCAACACGTCCTATGGTCTCCACCACTAGGTTGCACCGTGAGATTCCCATGTTCCGCCTGCATGTTGCCCTAGAGCAACTACCCATTCGGAGGGTCGTAACATGGGAGTCGGAACAACGCAAACTCCAGAAATGGATAGGATTTCTTAGGTCCATTCCCAACTTTGGCCTTTTCATTCGATAGCGTTGTTGGGGCCGATTTCTGAGGTCTGAAATTGGTGGGTCACACTTGCGAAGAATTACTAAGAGTTAGTATATTCTTGACCAAAATAGCGATAACTAAAACACTATAGGAACAAGAGTTATTCTGGGATTAGTGTTTAAGTCAAGAATGTCTTGGTTTAGTGAATGAGTGATTGACTGCCCCTCGGTAGCAGTTGCTCTAACTCACTAAAGTATCGTTGCAAATTAATAATGATTTGGGTACATTATTACATTTGCTAAAACTGATTGGATTAAACAGGATTAAGTCAAAATCACTAATAGAATTTTCTTTATATCACAGCATGACAAACTCAATAGTACAATTACTCGCTTCTGAGAAATTAAACGGCGACAACTACACAACTTGGAAATCAAACCTAAACACAATACTGGTCATTGATGATTTAAAGTTTGTTTTAACTGAGGAGTGTCCTCCAAACCCAAACTCAAATGCAAACCGAACAGCTCGGGATGCATATGACAGATGGATAAAGGCAAATGACAAAGCCCGAGTGTACATTCTAGCCAGCATATCTGATGTTTTGGCTAAGAAACACGATGTTATGGGTACTGCTAAAGAGATTATGGAATCTCTAAAAGGGATGTTTGGACAACCGTCCTTCTCCCTTAGACATGAAGCCATAAAATACATTTACAACTGCCGTATGAAAGAAGGGACCTCAGTTAGAGAACATGTCCTGGACATGATGGTCCATTTCAATGTGGCAGAAGAAAATGAAGCTGTCATTGATGAGAAGAGTCAAGTCAGTTTTATCATGATGTCTCTTCCGAAGAGCTTCTTCCAGTTCCGCACCAATGTGGTTATGAACAAAATAGAATATAACTTGACTGCTCTTCTCAATGAGCTACAGACTTATCAGTCCCTCTTAACAAACAAGGGACAAACAGGAGAAGCAAATGTTGCTATCTCCAAGAAATTACTACGAGGATCGTCCTCCAAAAATAAGTCTGGACCTTCAACTTCTAAAAGTGTTTTGATGAAGAAGAAGGGAAAAGGGAAAAATAAGATTCCTACTAACCGCAAGAACAAGGTTCAAAAAGTAGATAAAGGAAAATGTTTCCATTGCAACGAAAACGGGCACTGGAAGAGAAACTGCCCAAAATACCTTGCAGAGAAGAAAGCCGAAAAGACACAACAAGGTAAATATGATTTACTCGTTGTAGAAATGTGTTTAGTAGAGTATGACAACTCAACTTGGATACTAGATTCAGGGGCGACTAATCATATTTGTTCTTTTTACCAGGAAACTAGCTCCTGGAGAATGCTTGCGGACGGCGAGATAACACTCAGGGTTGGAACAGGAGAGGTTGTCTCAGCAAGATCAGTAGGAAATTTAAAGTTGTTTTTTGGAGATAGATTCATTATATTAGATAATGTACTTTTTGTTCCTGGAATGAAAAGAAATCTAATATCCATCTCTTGTTTATTAGAACAGTTGTATAAAGTATCTTTTGAAATCAATGAAGTGTTCATTTGCAAAAGAGGTATTCATATTTGTTCTGCAAAACTAGAAAACAACTTATATATGTTAAAACCGAGCAAAACAAAAGCTATTTTAAATATTGAGATGTTTAAAACAGCTGAAACTCAAAATAAGCGACAAAAGATTTCTCCTAATACCTATCTTTGGCACTTAAGACTAGGCCACATTAATCTCAATAGGATTGAGAGATTGGTTAAAAGAGGACTTCTAAATAAGTTAGAAGACAATTCTTTACCTCCATGTGAGTCTTGTCTTGAGGGTAAAATGACTAAACGATCATTTTGCGAAAAAGGCTATAGAGCCAAAGAAACCTTAGAACTCGTGCATACAGATCTCTGTGGTCCAATGAATGTCAAAGCACGAGGAGGGTATGAATATTTCATCAGTTTTATTGATGATTATTCAAGGTATGGCTATCTTTACCTAATGCATCACAAGTCGGAAGCTCTTGAAAAATTCAGAGAGTATAAGACTGAGGTTGAGAATCTATTAGGTAAAACTATTAAAACACTTCGATCAGATCGAGGAGGAGAGTACATGGATTTAAGATTTCAGGACTATATGATAGAACATGGAATAAGGTCTCAACTCTCAGCCCCTGGTGTGCCTCAACAAAATGGTGTATCAGAAAGGAGAAATAGAACTCTATTGGACATGGTTCGGTCCATGATGAGTTTCGCTCAATTACCCGATCCGTTTTGGGGATATGCAGTGGAGACTGCTACATACATTTTGAACATGGTTCCTACTAAGAGTGTTTCAGAAACACCTTATGAGTTATGGAAAGGGCGTAAAGGTAGTTTACGTCACTTCAGAATTTGGGGATGTCCAGCACATGTGTTGTTGCAAAATCCCAAGAAATTAGAACGTCGTTCAAAATTATGTCTATTCGTAGGATACCCCAAAGAGACGAAAGGTGGTTTGTTTTATGATCCTCAAGAAAATAGAGTGTTTGTATCAACGAACGCTACATTCTTAGAGGAAGATCACGTAAGAAATCATCAACCTCGTAGCAAACTAGTATTAAGTGAGATTTCTAAAGAAGTTACTGATAAAACAACAAGAGTTGTTGATCAAGCTGGTCGTTCAACCAGAGTTGTTGATGGAGCTGACACTTCTGGTCAATCACATCCTTCTCAAAAGTTGAGAATGCCTCGACGTAGTGGGAGGGTTATAACTCAACCCGATCGTTACTTGGGTTTGATAGAAACTCAAGTCATCATACCTGATGATGGCGTTGAGGATCCATTGTCCTATAAACAGGCAATGAATGATGTTGATAGAGATCAGTGGATTAAAGCCATGAATCTTGAAATGGAGTCAATGTACTTCAATTCAGTCTGGGAACTTGTAGATCAACCAGATGGGGTAAAACCTATTGGTTGCAAATGGATCTATAAGAGAAAACGAGACCAAACCGGTAAGGTACAGACCTTTAAAGCAAGACTAGTAGCAAAGGGTTATACCCAAAGAGAGGGGGTGGACTATGAAGAAACCTTCTCACCTGTTGCTATGCTTAAATCAATTAGAATACTCTTGTCTATTGCCACATTTTATGATTATGAAATTTGGCAAATGGATGTTAAGACAGCTTTTCTAAACGGCGATCTTGAAGAGAGTATCTATATGGCTCAACCAGAGGGGTTCATTGAACAGGATCACGAGCAAAGGGTTTGCAAGCTTAAAAGATCCATTTATGGGTTGAAGCAAGCATCTCGATCCTGGAACATAAAGTTTGATACTGCGATCAAATCTTATGGCTTTAAACAGAATGTTGACGAACCTTGTGTTTATAAAAGGATAGTCAACTCTACAGTAGCTTTCCTGGTGTTGTACGTTGACGATATCCTACTAATTGGAAATGATGTGGGAATTCTGACTGACATTAAGCATTGGCTGGCGACACAATTCCAAATGAAAGATTTGGGAGAGGCTCAGTTTGTTCTTGGAATCCAAATTGTTCGAAATCGCAAGAACAAAACACTAGCTTTGTCTCAAGCATCGTACATCGACAAAATGTTGATTCGATATAAGATGCAGGACTCCAAGAAAGGATTATTACCTTTCAGGCATGGAGTTCATTTGTCGAAGGAACAAAGTCCTAAGACACCTCAAGAAGTTGAGGATATGAAACACATTCCCTATGCATCAGCGGTCGGTAGTCTGATGTATGCTATGCTATGTACCCGACCCGACATATGCTATGCTGTGGGAATTGTCAGCAGATATCAGTCCAATCCGGGACGTACTCATTGGACTGCCGTTAAGAATATCCTCAAGTATCTTAGGAGAACGAGGGACTATATGCTAATGTACGGTGCTAAGGATCTGATCCTTACAGGGTACACTGACTCAGATTTTCAGACCGATGTAGATACAAGGAAATCGACATCAGGATCTGTCTTCACTCTGAACGGAGGAGCAGTAATATGGAGAAGCATAAAGCAAGGTTGCATTGCTGATTCCACCATGGAGGCTGAGTATGTTGCTGCTTGTGAAGCAGCGAAAGAATCTGTATGGCTTAGGAAGTTCTTAACTGATTTGGAAGTCGTTCCAAATATGCATCTTCCCGTCACTCTTTATTGTGATAACAGTGGAGCAGTTGCAAATTCAAAAGAACCAAGAAGCCATAAGCGAGGAAAACATATTGAGCGCAAATATCATCTCATAAGGGAGATTGTGCAACGAGGAGATGTGATCGTCACACAGATAGCTTCAGAACACAACATTGCTGATCCATTTACAAAGCCCCTCACGGCTAAAGTGTTTGAAGGGCACCTAGTGAGTCTAGGACTACGAGTTATGTAATCTAGGGCAAGTGGGAGAAAAGGCATGAGTATGTGATGCCCTAGTTCATTGTATTTCTCTCTACTCAACGTTAAAAAACCCCACTAGAGTTCTAGTCCAAGTGGGAGTTTGATGGGTTTTATGTCCTAAAACTCATAGTTTGTAAATAAAAACATATTCTATTTTCAATAAAGTTATTATTGTTGTTTATTCAGTAAAGATTGTTATTGAATAAAGTGAACTTTACGATCATTAATCTAAATCCAATAAATTAAGAACACTCTGGCTATAGTATGATTACTTGAACTATATGTAGAGACATAAGAGTGGATCAAGTTCAAGTATATATAGTCAAAATGATCTATAGTATAAGGATAAGGCTGAGTACCTTATTCTGGGGACACTATGGATGCGGCCCACTTTTGTATATGATATAAACAATGTGATCACTAAATTGTACATGTGGAGACATGTGAGTGGGGGCGTCCTATGCAATGAGTATTGCATAAGATCGGACCATGAAGAAAACCACTCTCACTTTATAATGTCGTTTACTGTTGAGACTGATTTTCTTTTCATTCGATAACCTAGGTAACTCGGTTTTAATCCTGAGCTAACCATGAACTCCTGTTTATTCGGAATTATCCTTAGATTTGCATGGGTGAGAGTGGCTCTAGTTCGCCGACTCAATAGGCCTCCCATTTCAGGGGTAAGACTGGGTGAATGGCTGGGGACGTGGGGTGCAAGATGGAATTCACTCCTACCCACTTTTAGGGATAGAAGAAAGGTAGTTCCCTTAAGCACTGACTCCAGGTCTTGAACAAGGGGCCCCACCCTCTCATTGGCCTGAGAGGGATTCGGTTTACTGGTTGGACCACAAACCAATTGTTCATTAGAGGATCAGTGAGACATAAGGAACAAGAAGTAACTTTAGGGGTAAAACGGTAAATTGACCCAGCTCTAGTTACGAACAACCTGTGAAGGATCGACTTACTAATCATGGTTATATCAAATGGACAGAAATATATCTATAGTGAGGGGAGTGCAACTACTAGGCTATAGTGGAGTGTCCTAGTAGTTAACGAATGTTGGTTAACCAGGTTAATGAGTTTAATCGGTTAATCTTGAATCGTTGGAGCCCATGATCTATAGGTCCATTAGGTCCCTCTGCTAGCTCATATCGGACTAAACCATAGAACAGTGTGACGAGTGAGTTCGAAGTGTTCGAATTCAAATTAGGGAATATGCGTTACATATATACGATATATTTAACCGCAATTTTATTTTATTTACGAATTAAACGAAAAGAGAGAATCTGAGATATTTAAATAAGATTTAAATATCTTAATCAATTATGTGTCGGAATTGATTGGGATTGGCATTTGAATTAATATTAAATATTAATTAAATAGTTTAATTAATTATTTAATGTTACTTTAATTTGAAATTCATTATTCAAATTAATTGTTGAATTAAAATGAAGAAAGTCAAAATGTTGACTTTCATCTAATTAAAATGAAGAAAGTCAAAATGTTGACTTTCATCTAATGGAAAAATCATGTTAGTGGAATTTTGAGGTGTCAAAATTTGGTTTAACCAAACTTGCATGCTTGCCAAATAAACCCCACAAGTTTGAGTGGAATTTTGAGTGTCAAAATTTGGTTAACTCAAACATGCATGCTTGCCACATAATCCCAAACATTTGAGTGAAATTTTAAGTGTCAAAATTTGGTGATCTCAAATTTGCATGAACATGCAAACATGACTCTTTAAATAGAGTGATCATGGTACATGGAAGGTCTTCTTCTCCTTGGTAAAAAACCTTGAGAAAAATCTCTCACAAACACTCTCTTCACATATACAAAATCCCTCCCAAGTTTAGTCACTCACCCGATTTCACAATCCTGTTCTAAGGCCGGAGGATAGTGGAGAAGACACTAGTGGTGGTTCGAAACCAGTTCGTGAGGAAAAAGGAGTTTGAACTACAAAAGGTTAGTATCTAAACTCATTAAGTTTTAATACCTATGAACATGCTACTATAATTGATGTTCTAAAAGTGTCTAAGATCCTAATTGCTTCCGCATGTGTTATATTAACACCATCACATGCCTGGGACAACTCTTCCAAATATGGCTACCTATAGGACCAATCCCACCGAGACTAAGGAGATTCAGAGACAAGTGGAAGAAGTCATGGATATAGGCTATGTTAGAGAAAGCATGAGTCCTTGAAAGATAAAGGCTGTGATTTTGGTACCCAAGAAAGATGGCACATGGAGGATGTGTGCTGATTGTCGAGCTATCAACAAGATAACAGTAAAGTATCGACATCCTATTCCTAGATTGAATGACATGTTAGATGAATTATATGGTGCTAATCTGTTTTCAAAAATAGATCTGAAAAGTGGTTATCATCAAATTCGAATGAATGTGGGATGAGTGGAAAATGGCTTTCAAAACAAAGTTTGGGCTTTATGAGTGGCTCATTATGCCGTTTGGCTTTACAAATGCACCAAGTACTTTATGAGACTAATGAATCATGTTTTGAGAGATTATATTGGAAAATTTGTTGTGTTAAACTTTGATGATATTCTTGTTTACTCAACAAGCTTGAATGATCATATTTTGCACGTTAAGAAAATTTTGTTTAAACTTAGATAAGATAAGCTTTATGCCAACTTCAAAAAATGCAGTTTTTATCTAGACCAAGTGATAAGGCAACCCTAATCCTCAGCCCAACGATCCAAGCTTATGTTGAAGCAAGAACCCTTGAATCAAAGTAATTAACACCTCCTTATACGAAATTTGGATCAACCAAGAGATAAGGCTAGAATTAGATTACCTCTTACGATCGAAAATCTAGAAGCAAGATTTGGAAACCTTGTTCTAATTTGAGTCACTCCACAATCTAACTTGATCAAGGCTTGATTGAATGGCTCAGGTGCAATTCTACCACAAAAATTGCTTGAAACTTAGAAATGGAAAATATGATGCTCGAATTTCTAAGGGAAACGTCTCAATTTGAGATCTGAATTACATTCATCCACGAATCTGAATTTTACATAACATATTATGGGTATTTAAGACGTTTATGGACGGGATTTATTTGAGATGTTTGTGGACGGAATTTATTCCCGATCTCCTTTAATCTCCACAAAGAATAAGTCAAATTGACCATTTGACTTTTACATAATTTATGAAATTAAACATAGTTTTTTTTAACAAATGTTGATGTGCTTGAGTGGCTAATGCATTAGGTTTGAAATCAATTGAGCTCTCCGTGCGTAGGTTCGAATTCTGGCAATAGGTCCATTTGTAACACCGTGATTCTTATCATCTTCCCCCCCCCCCCCTTCAAAAGGATTCGTCCTCGTATCGTAGGTTCGGTCCATTTGTAACACCGTGATTCTTATCATCTTCCCCCCCCCCCTCAGAAGGATTCGTCCTCGAATCAGCAAAATCATCACCTTCTTTCTGTCACCAATGAAGTGTATTAAATCCATAAACTACTTTCTTAAAGAATAAGTCAACAGTATGCTTTGCATCATCCATAAATCTATATGCCACATGCTTCATCTTCGGCCAACAAAAGTGTTTATGCAACATCTTATAAACTTTATTAATCCTAAGATGTCCCATTAAGGCACCACCATATGCTTCTCTCAAAAACAAATCTTTTATAGAGCATTTAGGAATACAAAGCATACTCCTAGTACTTAAAAATTTATGAAACACTTTATAATCATCCACCACTTTTTTTGCAAGACAAGATGCATAAATTGTTCTAAAGTCTTGCTCATCTCTATATAATTTAATAAAATGCACAACTCCAAGAATTTTTGCAATAAGAGAAGTAAAGAGATCATACCTTTTAGATAACACATGAGCTACTGTATTATCCTTACCTTGCTTATACTTGATGACATACGAAAATGTTTCAATAAATTCCACCCACTTTGCATGTCTACGATTCAGTTTCTTTTGACCCTTCACATACTTCAAGCTTTCATGATCAAAATAGATCACAAATTCTCTAGGCCATAAGTAGTGTGGCCACACATGCAATATATGAACTAAAACAAATAATACTTTATCATAGGTAATATATTTCAATGTTGGCCATTTAGTTTTTTACTAAAATATATTAAGTGCTTTCTATCTTGAATTAAAACAATACTTATGCCCAAATCACATACATCACATTCAATTTCAATAGTTTTATCAAAGCTAGCCAAAACAAATAATGGTTTGCTTAATTTCTTCCTAAGAAAATTGGATGCATTCTCTTGCATTTCTCCCCATTTAAAAACAACATTATTTTTCATTAAGTTATTCAATAGTGCAGCTATGGTACTAAAATCGTTTATAAATCTTTTATAGAAGCTAGCTAACCCATACAAACTTCTGATTTTACGTGCACTTTTTGGTGTTAGCAAATCTCTAATGACTTTAACTCTCTTTTTATCTCTTTCTACTCTATTTTTACCAACTATAAAGCCAAAAACTTTTTTCATGCAAAAGCTACACTTATTAAATTTAAATTTCTCTTTTTTATGTGTAATAAAAACTAACTTAACATGTTCCACATGTTCGAACAAAATCTTCAAATAAATTATAATATCATCAATATAAACAACATGCCTTTTCAGATATTTTCCCAAAACATTATATATTAAGCGCATAGGTGTACTAGGAGCATTAGTTAACCTAGAAAGCATAACAAGCCATTCATACAATCCAAACTTAATATTGAAAGTTGTTTTCCATCCATCTCCTACGTGCATTCTAATTTGATGATATCCAGATTTCAAAATAATTTTTATAAATAGATACGAATTGATAAGATAAGGAATCACTACAAGGTGAGTAAGATTCGGATTATCTTGTTGATCGAATATCTCAAGACAAGAACATTGTTTGAGATTCAAATCACTCCACAAGCAAGATCGATCATGTCTAGCTTGAATGATTCTTGTTGATCAAATATCTCAACGCAAGAACACTTATTTGAGATTCGAATCACTCCACAAGCAAGATTGATCATGTCGAGCTTGAATGATTCTACATGCAACCTAAACTACATAGAATTGCAAAGAAACTTAGCCATTGGCTAAGAAGAGCACAAATGCTTCACTTACTATATATTTTCCAAGTCTGCATACAAATACAACATACAAGGCTTTATATAGCCTCAAAAATAAACTATTAAAGGCATTCCAAGAGTTGTAACATTCATACTTTATGGCCATAATTAGCCATTATGTAAATATAACCGAAATTAAATAAAAAATCTTAAAATACAATAACTCTAAATTACTCTTAATTGTAATCCACCCAAAATTTATAACAATCAAACTTCATTCTTCTTCAATGTGGCATGACTTGAAACATCTTTTGAAAATTTTGACAACCTTTTCTTCACATCTTCATTGAAGTATATTGTATGATTGATGTCTTTTGGTTCATATCACAGTGGGGGAGGCACCACCAACGCTTAATCCACTAAGCAGATAGGAATCAAGTATCATATCAAAATCCAGTCGTTTATCCAAAGAACAATTGGAGGATTTTTTCTTATTCACCGAGGGAAAGCAGTAGTTCCACCAACAGCGCCAGTCGCAGTTGACCCATCATTATCTCATGTCGCGTCCCTCTTGAATCAAGAGGTTGAAACATACCTTATATGAGCCCCAGAACAAATAATGGAATGGTAATCCAATGACGACTATACTAGAAAAAATTGCCTGCTTAAGACCGAAATTTCTCTAATGCTTAACAGGGCACCATAAAAAAATACTAAATAAAATGGCCGTACAGAGCCTGAGCCTATTCTCATCAACCTAAGAAGAATCGATCGAATCGATCTAATATTTCAAAAATTTGTTTATCGCCAATGCTTGCTAAATGAATTTTATACTGAATTTATATTATTTATTAATCTTACCTTTATACTTTATTAGTTGAATTAAGAAAGTAGCCTAGCTCAGCTGCTGGACAAAGCTCCTAATGTAGAGAGTACTCTCATTAAAGCAGGGTGACATTAACCTCAGACCTCACATCTGATTTCCTCTCCTTATCAGTCTCACAATTCCATTGCCTCTTCCCGATCCCCCGAAAAAAGGCAGATGCTCCTATAGGTAAGAACAACTTCACTTTGAATGTTCGACGCTCCCTTCAAACTGATATCCAAAGATTCCCTATAATAGGATGGTTTGAAATGATGGTTTATTACAAGTTCTGGTGGCATGAATAGGATGCGCATTTGAATGAGCTGGAACATGGATAACGTAGTCGTTCGAGCCGGTCGAGAGTATGAGATTACTGACTGAAGACTGATCAATTGAGATGGGTGGAAGCCCTGCTATTGAAGTAATGCATCCAACAGTGTTCTATCTCATGGGTCCTCTCATGCTAGAATGGGCTCAACAATCCACTTTGTTCTCCTGTGAATCACTGAAATTAGAATACATGACTGATGTTACTTCGATCTGATACCTCTCGATTCAGAGAGGAAATGCGCATTTGTCTTATTTTGAGTCTCCCCATCTTGATCTCTACTAATTGATATGGGGCTGGGTGAAGAGAAGCGTTATGGGAGAAAGGAGAAAAAGGTCAATACAGCTAGTAACTAAAGACTTGACTCAAACATATGGTCTCGATTACGAGGAAGCCCTTATTTAGCCCACCCTGGTAGCCAAGATTCAGTCTGTTTTTCTCTTGCTCTCTGTTGCAGCGAATCGAGATTGGCATCTGTTCCAATTAGATGTTCCAAATGCCTTCCTGAACGGGGACCTACAGGAAGAAGTTTACATGAGTTCTCCCCCGATTGTGTAAGGGGGAGGAGAACAAGAGAGGTCAACTGTAGTAGAAGCCAAACGACGGGGCCGAGAATTTGTGATCGATCCAAAGAACTACTGCCAGATATGATTTTGCTTCCCCTTCGTACTACCAATATTCTTGCCTGGCTTTCTTTCGGCTTAAGAAGGCGGCAGTGAGAATGAGGATCACTTTGAAACTCGTTGAGAATGGGCGTTTTAGGGTCTAAAAGTTGTCCAACGTGTTGCGGATCCTTCGGCCCTGAGAGGGTCTTTTGGCCGCCGTGTGAAGCTTAGCTTGCTTTAGTAGCCACGTGATGATTTGACGTTTGTGGTAGGTGTAGGAGCTGGGTAAAGTAGTAGCCAAGCTCTGGTGGTGATGCAAGTGCACGGTGAGCATAGTAGCCCCCTCGGGCATGCTCTTTGTACAACAATGCGAAGAGCTAGTAAGGGGCGGAATTGAATATCACATGTAGTGTAGAATAGGATCTGAGGCTCTTTACTAGGATTGGAACAAGCGAGGAACGAGTGACCACAAGCTCCGCTTAAGCGCTCGATATGCAGTTAGCTCAAAACATGTTCATCATGTGGTCGAGCGAAGCGCACTTGCACCAGTCTTTATGAAGGGTGAAGGTGAAGCAACCTAGCACCACTTTAGATAGGAGCAGAATAGATGACTTGCAACTGAAAGTCAGTTCTTCAGATCGATAGATATATCGTACCACGTAATGGAGATCAGATCTTGGTCTGGATTCGGTGGTTGGCAAAATTCAGGACCTAACGATGGTTGTTCGGTTAGTCACATAAACGGGAGTAGACGATTCCCTCCTCTCTCCCTTTTCAGGGAATGGCTGCAAACACAAGCAAGTCATTGAATGAGTGGGGGCTCCGAAAGCACATGTGGGATAAGCAGGTGTTTCAGGAGACGGTCTAGAAAGGGTCTGGTCTAGAAAGAAAAGAGAACTCTCAACAAGCTGAAACTAATCAAGATCAATTGGAAGTCCCGAAATTTCTTGAGAAAGTTCATGCCACAACGATCCATATGGAAGGGAAATTTTGTTGATGCATTCTCCAACTCCGGATGAGTTTGAGGCCTTCGGTGCCTTTTTTTGAAGACTTTTTGTTGCGCCCCTCTCTCTATCGGTCTCGCTGCTTCTCCCCTATCTCTAAAGAGCGAGGGTGGCAGCCTTGATTGGGTGCCCCTCTAAGATCCCTAGAAAACTTGNTCACCTCTTCATCAATAGAAAGGAACGCCAGAAAAACCATTGTTCACTCCCACCAAGAAAAAATAGCGGTCAGTGATGAGGGGGCTGATTGTGGTAGTCATTGCGAACTCATTCCATTTTTGGAGGATTTGTTCCCTGTTCTTGCGGCTAAGAAGCCTCAAGCTCCGCCCCCACTTANAAAAAAAAAAAAAAAAAAAAAAAAAAAAAAAAAGTCTTCCCCTTTCTCTAATAATCGGTCAGCTCCAGAATCGGCGGAATTGCCCAATCCTATCTTTCCAAGAAGTCAGTTCGGAGCGGGAGCAACTAATAGAGCAAATTCTGACTAAACTCGATCACTTGGCAAGGGGGGTGTAGGAGGTCTTTTTGAGCGCATCTTTTTCATATCGATCAAGTGGGCTTCGTTTCATTTTTCGAAAAGTCTGTCATACTATTCCACTTTAGCTAAACTAATGATGAAAGAGGATCTAGATTTTTCTGCCGATGATGATGATGTCCACTCCTAGCTTGATGCACTTAACGAAAGGGAACTCTCACGATGAAGAACGAATTTCCTTTGTTGTAATTAAGCAGCATCCTTTAAGTAGGTGCACTGGACTGCCGATGAATAATAGGTACCCCCACTCCAGGCAGAGTTAGTAAGTCGTATAATAGGCGACCAGTTCACGCAGTTCGGGGGGTACTTGAGTCAGCCACCGACGACCGACTGCGTCTTGATCCCTATCCAATTTTTGGGCCAATTCCCCCTTCGTACTACCAAAAAATTGAGATTCTTGCCGAATCCAAGTTTGCTGCTCCAACCATTACCAAACTAATACCTATTATGTTTAATACTTCAGGTGCTTCTGTTGCGTATAATGTAAATCTCGTAGCGGATTAATTCCAATGAGCCTTTCAAACTAGTACTTTTTGTAATCAACTCTATAGCTTCTTCAATAAACGCTCGTTCTTCGATCAAGTTTTGAGTGACTTTCTAATCAGATCGTTCCTGCGTTTTGGATATTCATTCTCATTCAAAGCTTTAAACAAAGGTGCTATTAAGATACTGGGCCCCTATCGTATCTCGTACACATTCTGACGATTGGCCGAGCAAATCAGTCAACATCAAAGTGGATTTGTTGTGTGAATGGTGCGTTATAACCCGTGGCCGCTTACCTGGTGGGGGCGTGATAAGATAAGGAATCAACTACAAGGGGAATAAGATTCGGATTACCTTGTTGATCAAATATCTCAAGGCAAGAGTATTGTTTGAGATTCGAATCACTCCACAAGCAAGATTGATCATGTCGAGCTTGAATGATTCTACATGCAACCTAAACTACATAGAATTGCAAAGAAACTTAGCCATTGGCTAAAGAAAAGCACAAATGCTTCTTTTACTACATTTTCCAAGTCTACTCACAAATACAACATACATGGCTTTATATAACCTCAAAATGAAACTATTAAAGGCATTCCAAGAGTTGTAACATTCATACTTAATGGCCATAATTAACCATTATGTAATTGTAACCTAAAGTAAATAAAAACTCTTAAACTACATTAATGAAATACAATAACTCTAAATTCTAATCCACCCAAAATTTATCACATGAAACTTCATTCTTCTTCAATGTGGCATGAATTGAAATATCTTTTGATAATTTCAACAATATTTTTTTCACATCTTCATTGAAGCATATTGCATGATTGATGTCTCTTGGTCCATATCAGGGCGGCTCCTCCGTTGTGGGTAAATGGGAAACCCGACCCTACACACCCGAGGAAAGGTTGCACGGCAGTAGTCAGGGCGTTAAGACCGGAGCTTTTTGTAGTGCTAGCAGTAATGCAAGTGAATGAATCTCATCCCCTATCAAGTTCAGTGCTTACGCCCCTTTAGAGATAGGGAGAGGGGCGAGCAAAAGAGCTCGTTCTTCCATTTTGAGATCTTTAGATTTGTAAGATCATGATAGAGTCCCCTTTACTTGATATTAAATTCTTAAAGCTCCCGCCGCCCTACAACTAGTATAGTATAGCAGAGCTGTCAACTTCAAAGCTGACCTAATTATTAGAGAAAGGGACGCGCTAGCCTAGTGCTAGAATAATATACAATACAAGGTTAGGGGGCTGAAAAGCTTATGTTTGTTGTCTACTTCGCGAGCCTTCACAGCCCCGTTCTATACTTTCCTTCTTCCGTTCATCCACGAGGCTGTAAAAAGAGAGAGGGGTGGCTATCTAGTGGGAGTCGTTTCGGTTGTATGCCACGAGGTCCTTATGGACAAGGGGACAAAGTGAATCATCGCATGGGCACAAGCAGCCCTCTACCATCCATCCCATTGCATTCCATCGTCTCGTATTGCTTAACTAAGTCGTATCAGACCAGATACATCTATTGAGTGAGAGAAAGGGAGGAAACTCTAACTATTCTTTATTTTGATATTGATAAGGATCCCCATTCATTCCTAGATTCCCGTCACTACGGATTGATTGTCCCTACTTTACATGGTTGTGGTCTAAGGCACGCAATTGCTAGAGCACGGGGGAATTCAGAGTAATGATTTCAGCAAGAGCAGCCGGACGGACTACTAGAATCGAGTTGAGTCAAAAGGTATGGTATAACAGCCTTTCTGAGCGAGCCTCTGGGATCTCCTATAAACCCCCATGATGTGGTAAAGGGAGGATATTAAGGGAAGCAGTGAGTGGAGATTCCCCTGCAGAGAGCTGGATGAGGGGAGACCTTCACCTCCAGTTCGGAGGGCGGGGATATCCCCACCCTACTATCATTATGCCTTTGCAATCTTACTTGGTTTAATTCTAATTGTGACTTTTTCTCGTATGTGGGACTCTCTAATATGAACCAAGCGACATCAATCTTACAATATATTTCAATGAAGATAAGAACAAAATGCTATTGAAATTGTCAAAAAGATATTTCAATTCATACCACATCGAATAAGAATGAAGTTTCATTGTTATAAATTTTGGGTGGATAACAATTTAGAGTAATTTAGAGTTATTGTATTTCATTAATGTATTTTAAGACATTTTATTTACTTTAGGTTACATTTACATCATGGTTAATTATGACCATAAATGATATGAACCACGACCAAGGAATTTTCATATCTCAAGGTTCAATTACAAGGACGAGAACCAAGAAGCTACAACAAACCTTGTACACTTATATTCAAGCTATGGTGAGCTCATCAAAGGAAATTCTAGAAGACGTTGGAGACCTCCTTTATACGTTGTGCAAAGTTGAGACTGATTTTCTTTTCATTCGATAACTTAGGTAGCTCGGTTTTAATCCTGAGCTAACCAACTCCTGTTTATTCGGAATTATCCTTAGATTTGCATGAGTGAGAGTGGCTCTAGTACGCCAGCTCAATAGGCCTCCCATTTCAGGGGTAAGACTAGGTGAATGGCTGGGGACGTGGGGTGCAAGATGGAATTCACTCCTACCCACTTTTAGGGATAGAAGAGAGGTAGTTCCCCTAAGCACTGACTCCAGGTCTTGAACAAGGGGCCCCACCTTCTCATTGCCCTAAGAGGGATTCGATTTACTGGTTGGACCACAAACTAATTGTTCATTAGAGGATCAGTGAGACATAAGAAACAAGAAGTAACTTCAGGGGTAAACGGTAAATTGACCCAACTCTAGTTATGAACAACCTGTGAAGGATCGACTTACTAATCATGGTTATATCAGATGGACAGAAATATATCTATAGTGAGGGGAGTGCAACTACTAGGCTATAGTGGAGTGTCCTAGTAGTTAACGAATGTTGGTTAACCAGGTTAATGAGTTTAATCGGTTAATCTTGAATCGTTGGAGCCCATGATCTATAGGTCCATTAGGTCCCTCTGCTAGCTCATATCGGACTAAACCATAGAACAGTGTGACGAGTGAGTTCGAAGTGTTCGAATTCAAATTAGGGAATATGCGTTACATATATACGATATATTTAACCGCAATTTTATTTTATTTACGAATTAAACGAAAAGAGAGAATCTGAGATATTTAAATAAGATTTAAATATCTTAATCAATTATGTGTCGGAATTGATTGGGATTGGCATTTGAATTAATATTAAATATTAATTAAAT
>NC_036642.1:5641478-5644413 GCF_002806865.2 Cucurbita pepo subsp. pepo
GTGCTGTCTATTCACATTGAATTGCACTTAGCTCTATAACATAGCTTGTCTCACATCCCAATTTGTTTTTTGGAGTGTGATTTGTGTGTGCTCAATTGTGAGGGTGAGTTTGTAAGGGAGTGACACATTGATTCGAGTGTTGAGTGCTAAACACGAGTGAACTACATTTACGAGTGAATACACGTGAGGGAGCGCTTGTGAGGTCCTTTTCTTTTCTTTTACCTTTCTTTTGTAGCATGGAAAATCCAGACGACAATACTAACATTACTGATGCACGATTGAGAGAAGCACAACAACGAACCATGGAAAGACTAATTCGAGGAATAGAAGAGTTGACTGATCGAATAGGAAGATTGGAGATTCAAAATCAAGCACGACAGAGGATTCCACAACCTACGCCCTCAACCGATACATATGAGGGCGACAATTCTGATCACCACGAGGATAATCCACATGCGGTTGGTCATGGCTTGATGCGAGGGCGAGACCATGGAAGAAGGTATCATAATTTACAACAACGAGTTCCTTATGATGATAGAATTGATCGTAACGTGGGGAGCATCAAATTAAAACTTCCCAAGTTTTATGGCAAAACCGATCCAGAGGAGTACCTTCAATGGGAGAAAACGGTGGAGTCGGTGTTCAACTGTCATAATTTTAGTGATAAAAAGAAGGTACTGTTATGCATTGCTCAATTCAAACAATATGCTCAAATTTGGTGGGATAAATTGATGTCAAGTAGGAGAAGAAACCTTGAAGCACCAATTGATTCATGGTACGAGTTCAAAGAGTCCATGAGGAAGCGTTTTGTTCCACAATATTTTCAACGGGACATGGCGCAAAAGCTTCAAGCATTGAAACAAGGACGCAAGTCTGTGGAAGATTATTACAAGGAGATGGATACATTGATGGATCGACTTGATCTCGATGAGGACATGGAGGCTCTCATGGCGCGGTTTCTTAATGGGTTAAACACAGAGATTGCAGACAAGACTGATTTACAGCCTTATTCTAATATTGAGGAGTTGTTGCACATTGCAATTAAGATCGAGAGGCAAATCCAAAGAAGATCTCAACGGTATTCTTCTAAAACTTTTCCCAATTCTACTTCTACATGGAAAAAGGATAGTAAGAACATTGATTATAAGCATAGAAATCCAGAGATTAATGAGAAGCCTCAAGCTAAATTTGAGAAAGGGGAGAGTTCTAGAACAGGGAAAGAAAAAGTAGAAAAGTCTAATGTTCGAAATAGGGATTTAAAGTGTTGGAGATGTTAAGGGGTAGGACACTATAGTAGAGATTGCCCAAATGCAAGAATTATGACCATCAAGGAGAAAAATTGTTACAAATGAAGAGGCACATGACGACATAAATGAGGAAAATGATGAGAGTGAGGAGTTTAGTGAAGAGGACCCTACACATATATCTATGGTTACTCGACGAGCTCTAAACACCCACATTAAGGAGGACAGCCTAGACCAACGAGAGAACTTAATTCAAACTCGGTGTCTTGTTCAATCTATACCTTGTAGTGTTGTTATTGATAGCAGTAGTGGCACCAATGTTGTGAGTTTCATTTTGGTCAAAAGACTTAATTTAAAGACACAACCACATCCAAGACCCTACAAGCTTCAATGGTTGAGTGATCATGGGAAAGTACAGGTAACTCAACAAGCTCTTGTTTCTTTTACTATTAGAAAATATGTTGATGATGTTTTATGTGATGTTGTATCCATGCATGTTGGAGATTTACAACTGGGGGGCCCTTGGCAATTTGATCGTCGGGTAATGTATGATGGGTATGCAAATCGATACTCTTTTACTCACAATGGTAGAAAAACTACTCTTGTTCCATTGTCTCCAAAAGATAAGAATCAAGTGAAAAAAAGCTTGAGTGAAAAGCAAGAGAGTAACACTCAGCCTAGAGAAAAAAAAGAGAGAAAAGCCAAATCAGTAAGCTTGTATGTTAGATCAAGTGAGGCTAGGAATGTTTTGCTCTCTAACCAGACTATTCTTGTACTTATGTGCAAGGGGTCTTGTTACTTTACTAACATGCTTAACCCTTCTTTGCCTAGTGATTTTGTTGTGCTTTTGCAAGAGTTTGAAGATTTATTTTCTGAGGAGATGCCTAGTAGTTTGCCACCACTTAGAGGGATTGAACACAAGATTGACTTCATTCCTGGCGCGCCCATTCCAAACCGACCAGCATATAGGACTAATCCAAAGGAGGCCAAAGAGATATAAGGGCAAGTAAGTGAACTCTTTGCTAAAGGGTATGTACGTGAAAGTTTGAGTCCTTGTTCTGTTCTAGTTATTCTAGTACCTAAGAAAGATGGTGCTTGTCGTCTGTGTGTTGATTGTAGGGCCATAAACAAGATAACTATAAAGTATAGGCATCCAATAACTAGATTATATAATATGCTTGATGAGTTGCATGCATGTAGTCTTTTTACTAAGATTGATTTAAAATCGAGTTATCATCAAATTCGCATGCATATTGGGGATGAGTGGAAAACAGCTTTTAAAACCAAGTATGGTCTTTATGAATGGTTGGTTATGCCTTTTGGATTAACTAATGCATCCAGTACATTCATGAGACTAATGAACCATATCTTACGAGAATACTTAGGTAAGTTTGTAGTTGTTTATTTTGATAACATCCTTGTTTACTCTAAATCTTTAGACGATCATATTACTCATGTATGCAATATGATATGAACCAAGAGACATCAATTATACAATATACTTCAATGAAGATTTGAAGAAAATATTGTTGAAATTATCAAAAGATGTTTCAATTCATGCCACATTGAAAAAGAATGAAGTTTGATTGTTACAAATTTTGGGTGGGTTACCGTTTAGAGTAATTTAGAGTTATTGTATTTTAAGACATTTTATTTACTTTAGGTTACATTTACATAATGGCTAATTATGG
>NC_036642.1:5649424-5650109 GCF_002806865.2 Cucurbita pepo subsp. pepo
TTGTTGTAAATTATGATACCTTCTTCCATGGTCTCGCCCTCGCATCAAGCCATGACCAACCGCATGTGGATTATCCTCGTGGTGATCAGAATTGTCGCCCTCATATGTATCGGTTGAGGGCGTAGGTTGTGGAATCCTCTGTCGTGCTTGATTTTGAATCTCCAATCTTCCTATTCGATCAGTCAACTCTTCTATTCCTCGAATTAGTCTTTCCATGGTTCGTTGTTGTGCTTCTCTCAATCGTGCATCAGTAATGTTAGTATTGTCGTCTGGATTTTCTATGCTACAAAAGAAAGGTAAAAGAAAAAAAAAATGATCTCACAAGCGCTCCCTCACGTGTATTCACTCGTAAATGAGTTCACCCGTGTTTAGCACTCAACACTCGAATCAATGTGTCACTCCCTTACAAACTCACCCTCACAATTGAGCACACACAAATCACACTCCAAAAAAAACAAATTGGGATGTGAGACAAGCTATGTTATAGAGCTAAGTGCAATTCAAAGTGAATAGACACCACACTCAACACATAAACAAGGATATTAAAGGAGCAATCCTGATATGAATCCAACAACTGATCACGTGCATGTACCCGAAGGACCGATTACAAGAAGCAAGGTTAACAAGATTCAAGAGGCCTATACATTGCATCTTCAAAAGCTAGCTAGTGTACCGGTTGAAACAA